>NC_087250.1:23082500-23255000 GCF_037042905.1 Lytechinus pictus
AATTAAATTCAATAATTGAAATCATTTGATAACACATGTACAATTAATGCTATAAACATATATAAGTTAAAACGCGTTTAACCCAACAAACCAAACACATAAACACACAAGGTCAGTAAAAATCCTTGCTTACTTTATCCTCACTTGATGATTTCATTTTCATTTTGAAGAGTTGTCATCGATTGAATGGCCAGCTTGCACCAGCTTTAGATGAAAAACAGAACGCAGCTCTGACGAACTTTTTCCTGAGCAAGCTATCAGGCGGCGACATCTTCGAAGCTTGGATCGGCATGCACAACATGGTTGATGAGAACAGTCTCCAGAGCGTCGATCTCCGCTCGTAGGTTTAATTTCCTTTCCTAATTTCAAAGCGTTTTCAGCCGTATGAAAACGTAATCCTTTGTTAAGATGAATTTTTGTAGATTCCGTAATGTTCTCTTGAATATAAGAAAAGATAAAACTGTAGAGAAAAGACTGAAAGTCCAAAAAATAAAGGTAAAAAGATAAAACTCAATGAATATAGAGGCTTGTAGGAAATAGTAGCACACAAAATGAACATGTAGTTAGTAACGGGGATGCTTCACACACAGTTATATATGAGTAGTAGAACTTTTAACCTGAAGAGGAGGATGAATAAGATTGTATGTTTCTATTAATTGTAGCTTTAATCCCACCTTTATTCCAAAAATGAAATGAATATGATATTTTTTTTTCTAGTTCCTCATTCACTGCTTATGCTCCATCTGCGGATTCAGCGAGTGGCAGGTGCGTTACCGTCGGAAGAGAAGGATGGGGGAAGAAGTGTTGTTTTGATCGACTTAGAGCTGTGTGCGAACTGAACCGTGAGTAAACATGTACCCTAATGGAAAGAACACAGTATGTGCCACAGTTAGTGTGAAATTGCATTCACACTGTTGAATTTGAACATTTCAACAGTGTGAATCACATGTTCACATAGGTACCCATATGAACACGCTTTGAAGAGTTACACTGTCGTGGTGTCCACAGTGTGAAAATATCTTCACACTGTTGAATTTGTGCATTTTAACAGTGTGAATGATATTTTCACATAGTCTACTGTGTGAATACACTGTCAGGGTAGCTTCAATGATTACCATATTATCTTACACAAAGATACAACCAGGGGAAGATTCTCCTGGGGAAGGGCGCCCTTCAGCGTTGAGTAAGAAAACCATCGCACATCGGCACGCAGCTGTGTATAAAACATATGGGGGAAATGAGAGAGGGCTCACGGGTGGTGCATTGTAATTTTCCACCTTTTATTACCCAGAAACCTCTGAAATATATTCATCTTTAATTTAAGAAAAAAATTGAATGAAAAAAATTGTAACATGTAAAAATCGTCTATTCCTTCACCCCTTCACCATTTCTCTCATATGTTTTGTACACAACCATCTCGCGATACGCAAAGGTAAAAAAAGGTTGTTACTTACATGTAACTATGTGGGGCACTCTTCCCGAGTGTTTCATTGCGCGGTTAATGTACTGTCCGATATTCCCCTTGTAGTATCTTACGCTGTTAAAAATAAAACAGAAGATTTTACAGGTTACAGAATCATTCTGTAAATTCTTATTACAGGGAATTTTCCGCAATTTATCACTACAGGTGCCCTTTTTTTAAAAAGGAAAACAAAAGTTTTATTGCATAAAATTTATAATGAAGCTTAGAAACATTCTATTGAGTACTATATGTAATTGTTTTATATAATTACAATTATTTTGTGTGTTGTTGGTGTTAGTATTATTATTGAATTTCTCTTTTTTTTTTTTCAAGTTTGCGACAAGGGCTATGTCCAGGTCGGGAACAACTGTTACAGGGTAGTCGGATCGACTAATGGAGGAAGTACCTGGGAGGATAATTGTCGCGTGAGTGAACTTTGTTTTCTGATCCACAGCTTATTACACACTCCAACCAAAATCAATTGAAACAATTATGTTTGGAAATTCGATTATCATCTTTGCTCGTTCTTCACAGTCATTCTTCAACAAATCTGAATATATTCTAATTCATCCCCAGAAAAAATAAATTTGCAGTTGCTGTCATTATTATTTCATATTTTTATCATTATCATTATCATCACCATCATCATCATCATCATAATCATCATCATTATTATTAATATCATTATAATTATTAGCATCATCATCATTATCATAATTTTTATATTACTATTAATATAATTATCTTTATTATTATCATCTTTATCATTGTTTTCATTAATCATTATCATTATAATCATCATCCAAATTGACCGGGCATGTTGCCTCAGTGGTAGAGCGTCCGTCTCATGAACGGGAGGTCATGGGTTTGATCCCCGGCCGAGTCATTCCAAAGACTTATAAAAATGGGACCTTCTGCCTTCTTGTCAGGCACTCAGCATTTAGACTGGAGAAGGGTAATAATAACATATTATGTTATGCAGGGCCCGCTGGAAGAGCAGTCTTATGATTGAAGTGGCTACCCTGGGTAAATAAAACATTATTATTATCATCATTACCATAATTTTCTTTAACTATTCACCATCAATGAATAGACATGTCACAGGGATGGGGCTAGCTTGGTGTCCTTCTCCCAGGCGAGTGATGTAGGTGACTTCCTCGGGTACTTAGGTGGCCTTGCCGGTGATTACGTCGGTGGCAGTGATTTGTGGATCGGATGTCATGACCAGGCCACCGAGGGTGCATTCCAGACGAGCAGTCTTCAGGAGTGAGTATTCAAATTCAATTTCACTTTATTCACATCCATTAAAACGGTACAACACATACAATAATTACATAAACAATGATAAAATCAATTGATCAATACATTTAAAAATCAATATAATGACAAAAGAAAAGGGTAAAACCAAAATGCAGTGGATGTAGGGGATTGGCAAAGGCCAAAGACCTGCCGAGGCCTATTCCCCTTAGTTCTGCGCAATGGTTAAAAACAAAATTATACAAAATAACAGTAATTGAACAGTCAAATGTACAGCAAAAAAAAACATTAACATAAACAAACACAAGAAAAAAAAATAAGAAAAAAAAACCCAAAAAAGAAGAAAAAAACTAAACTGAACCAAAAAAAGCATACTCCATTTTATTTAGAAGTTGATTGAAAATTGGCAAGATATGATTTATATTTATGTTTAAAAGTCAATAGTGAGGGGCAAGTTTTAATTGCTGATGGCAAACCATTCTAGAAAACAGGGCTTTCATATCTAATAACAGTTCTAGAAAAATTATATATATTTTGGGGGATAAAAATCATTAATATTTTTTGTTGAATACGTATTTACATTACTATTAAGAGTAAAAAATTCGTTAAAAATATCTGGTAAAGTCCCTTTGGTATTGATGTCATTGACTTGTGCAGCACAATGTGCGCTTTGCGATCCGATGTGACATAATTTTTTAATATATCGTATTTTGCGTTAAATGCGAAAGTTCCTGGAAGTGAACTTATTTTATTTGAAGTTCGGCATTATGTTAGGAATGATATAATCATAATTTTGCTTTGCGGCAAGCCATGTGGTCGGAGCTTGGCTTGAAGACGCAGCCGACGATGATATCATTACAATTCGGATTTGAATTTGCTTTCATTATTACAGGGATTCTAAAACTAGACTCGAACTAGAAATAGTCTTACCACTATTCTGAACTCTGATTGCTAAGATTTTATTGGCTGGAGCATTCATATCAAATGTTATCACAATTTCTTTGAAATTTGGATCTCAACGAATTGCATAGTGTGCACCGGGCTTAGGAGAACAGGGCCCCTTCTTACATAGAGTTACAAGTGATCCAATCAATCGTAACTCTATGGAAATCCACCAGGGTCATAATTTTTTCTACAGGATATTTGTACAATGTCCTTTGTAAGCAAAGAGAAGCACTGTGAATTTTCAAGAAAACAATGAATGCATGAATATTACATCGTAGCTAGAAAATATTTTGAACAAATAGATGTTGACGTTGCTGGCCGTCCATAGTTGCGATTGATCGGATCAATCGCTATTCTTTGTAAGACGGGGCCCTGGAGTTGAGATGGAGGGAATTGGGACCATGACTCCCTCCTCCTCCTCAAAGAAAAAATTCATGATCAAGAAAAAAGAAAAAAAGGGATAGGAAAAAGATGGATATTATGTGAAAATCTATACACAAAGAACGTTTTGTATTGAAAATGTCAGATTTTTGCGCAAGGCCCGTAGTCTTCATGATTATATGAAGTGTTTTGTTTGATAAAGAGTAAAATAAATGTAGACAGAGTAGAAATAGACCATCTGTACATTTGACTTATTAGAAAGTTCAGGCATATACTACAGAGCTGCTCTCTAGATACAATCCACCAATTCCTTTGAAAATGTAATTAAAATCACAATGGAGAGCTGAGAGGCATTTGTCGGAAGTTGGATGGACCGGGACGGCAGATCATCTAAAGATGTGCACCGGACAAACAATGGCAAGTATATCGTCCAATGTTAAGAGATTCCGCTGATGTTCTGGTCCACCAACTTTCGACAAAAGCTGCGAAGCTCTCCTTTGCGATTTGACTTGCGTTTTCCAAGGAATTGGTGCATTGTAGAAAGCTGCTCCGTAGTAAATGCGAAAGCTCTATTAGCAATTAGAACATGCAAGTGGTGTGTTTATATAAAACCAAATAGAAACAAAGTAGAGGCCAAATAGATTACTGATATGTTGAAGACTGTTATTTATTTCTGAGTTTGAACCAATGTCAGATTCCATAAAACAGTATCACAAACAAAATGAACATATTGTCAACACACTGTGTACACTGAATCACACTGTTACCACACGCTTTATACACTGAAGACACTGTCTAGACTCTTTCAATACTCTGAACTCACTGTAAACACAGATTCAATACACTGGACACACTGAACACACTTTCAATACACTGGACACACTGAACACACTTTCAATACACTCGACACACTGAACACACTTTCAATACACTTGACACACTGAACACACTTTCAATACACTCGACACACTGAACACACTTTCAATACACTGGACACACTGAACACACTTTCAATACACTCGACACACTGAACACACTTTCAATACACTCGACACACTGAACACACTTTCAATACACTCGACACACTTTCAACACACTGTGAACACACTGTCCTTTCAACCAGAGATTTCATGTGTGTGAATAATTCTCTTTATTTCTTAGATTCTTGTTCTTTGGTGGGGTGTCAAGGCCATCTAGCAACGCAGACGGGGAGGATTGCTGTGCCCTTAATGAGCATGGCGTGTCCGCTCAGTGCTGCTATTCTTGCCTTAGAGGAGTGTGCTCCAAACCACTCAATAAGTAATGGAATGGTGAATAGGTAAGTTGTCATACTTAATTCAAGTTAGCAGAATGTATGGAAGATACAATTTCTGGGTTGTACCTCGTGAATAAGAACGCATACTCAATCTGAAAAAATAAGTCAGAAAAATCCAGAAACCAACAGGATTTGAGTCTTTTTTTTAATTGGTTGGCCCATATGGCCTTTTACTTGCATCCAAGATCAAAACATACATGTAACATGATAAACAATATTGGAAAATAATATGAAGAGGTATTAAAAAGGGAGTAAAGGGATGCTCTGGGCTAAAAATATTTGTATCTTAATGAATAGAGTAAAATTCACAGAGCAAAATGCTGAAAATTTCATCAAAATCGGATAAGAAGTAGCAAAAATATTTAGCAATATATTGTGAAAACAGTTATATGCACGTGGTCATGAACATTCATTAGATGGACTGATGTCACATCCCCACTTTCCTTTTTCTTATGTTATTACGTGAAATCATAATTGTTTCATTTTTTCATACATGTTTGAATAAAACGTCTCCCTTATAGTGAAATAAGTTGCAGCAATAGTGTCTAATAATAATCAGTTGTTATTCCAATATTCTTGGCTCTTAAAGGAAAAAAAAATGAATAAACCTAATTTTGTATAATAAAATACAACAGAATAAGTGGGGATATGACATCATCAGTTTGCCCAAGCAGGGGAATGAGATTGCATTTTTTAAAATTTGTTTATTCATTTTCCCATTGACCTCGGGCCATACAAATCCTACCAAATAAGTAATATTGATGACAACTTTATTTATGCGGTCTTAAATATTTTGTTTTCTTCTTTCAGCTGGCATTTGACACGACTGACTACTGGTGTGCAGGCCTATTCTACTTAACTTTTCTATGGACTCTCATCTTCCTTCATTTTCAAAAACCACAATCGATCTGACCGTTATTGACTCAGAGTTCAGCCATCTGACCTGCTATATGTGACCTTTGACCTCAAAGGGTCAACTCGTAATTCAAATTCTTTGATCGCAAGTGATAATGACATCCATGCCTGGATCTTGTCCGTTGGACGGTCTTGTATTACTTAGGAGTATCATAATAATGGTGAAGATAATGATTATTCTATTCAGTATTTTGTGCAAACATCAAGTTTCTCTAAGATTGTATTAGATTAACTGGGTATAGTGCAATAGTGGAAATAAAATAAGTATTATCAAGTCTGTTTTAACTGAAATGCATTCTCTTTGTGTGTAGTAGTCTTAACTGTCATTTCTGAAGCCTGTTTAAGCATATTTACTACAGTGCAATGTCTTGACTGTAAAATCATTCCATAGCATTTTCCACTTTCTTGAATATTTATGGTAGAATATGCTTTTATTTCACCATGTCTACATTCCTCCTATAATTGAATTCAGTCCAGTTAATCATGCAAGTTGCAAACTATTACATTGGTCGACCCTTCTTTTTTTTTAATTAAAGCTAATGTGTGTCAGGGTCGGATGTGGGACTTATTAAAATGTTGCCCCCCCCCCCCCCAGATCCATTCCCAATCATAAGTTCGTATTGATGACACCTGTCTCAGTATGAACGAGATGGTCAAACTCCTTATGAAGTTGAATAAAACATGAAATTGGGGCATCCCATATACTTTCATTACGATAATCATCATTATTATGATAACCATCACTGTGATAATCGTCAGTATTCCTGATGTTTATTGTCTTCCCCAGCGAGGGCGATATTCCATCCTGGTAGTAATATTTACTTCAGATTTACAAAATATCTCGCCAGTTGAGCGACACAAAATCGTAAAGGAAGAAACTATAGGCATAAATGATAATTTTATTTGAATCCAAAACTATATGTATCATTTTACATGGAACGTAAAGAAAATGTGTTTTCTTAATAGCAGGCCCTCAATGTAAAGAAATTTGTGTTCTTTTATTCTACAACTATTCTGTAATTCTGCCTATTTTTTCCTGTGCATGGTCAGCTCAATGTGTCTACTAGTGGGAGTTTCAATCCGTTCTTTTGTGTATAATACTTTCGTCCGCATTTAAAGTTGATACAAGACAGGGTCTTCATTCTCTGTGTAATAAAAACAAAATTGTCCTTTCCTTTATTTTCAGTGATTGAAACATTGCTCCCACTAATCAAATGTCAAGCATGAATACATTGGTCCACGAGATCAACCCTAAGAAAAAAAAACCCAAAACATCAAGAGTCTGTAATGTGTGTGTTGGGAATTTAACAATCCCATTTCCGACACTGTGTAATGTGTCCGGCTAAGTAGACATCTGATAAGGACATAACGAGGTGGTCATGATCTTAGCCATGTTGTGAATATGTCTGCCAATAGCTGACGCTATATTATTACAGAGCCCTTTTGTTTATTGCCTCGAGCAACAGTTCCTACGTGAAATTTTCACTAGTCTTGGCTGGACCGGATTTTGTTTATTCCATTGGAGGTGTTGCTTCCATGACAAACCACAACATTTTAGCAAAAAAGGAGAAATACCGAAAATCGTACAGCTGGAACTTTGGGCAGAGAAATCGTGTTTTTACATTAAAGACATCATATCAACATTTCTCCCTTGAACATCAAGTCGATTGTTATGCTGTTAGTATGATTCAGATTTGAGGCTGTAATATTTGTCAGTGCTTAAAAAAAGTTTAACAGCTCTAAGGTCATCCTTTCACCTCAATTCAACCGTTGAATATATTATCATAATGAAGAGTTCATATATTGTTTATCCTTCGGGATCGTACTATTCCCCTTCCATTCTTTCATTAAACATTTAAAAATACATTCATGTAGTAGTGCAACTAAGATAGTTTAGGCGAGGTATTTACCATTAAAGGTTTTAATTCGAATCGTGAGATAATCGATATATTCATATAGTGTCTGCAAGGGTAGGGCTGTATATTTTTTTCTGCTGCGATGTCTGCTTCAAATGTCAAACCCTCACATTTATCAATGACTTATGGCTTTATGAACGTGCAATAAACTTCAATTCTTGATGTTACAAATCATGCATTGTGACATGTCTTTTGTTATGTTAGGTGTTCCATAAAGCTGTTTTTAAGTTAAGCGCGACTTTAAGAACGACTGGTGAACCTTTTCTTACACGCTTGATAGTCACCAATGAACATGTAATTGTGAATATGATTTACCACAAGAAAGGATCACCAGTTCTTAAAATCACTCTTACTCTAATTAACTTCTGAATGACTTTATGAAATGGCCCCTGGTATTGATATAATTTTTTTTCAATTCCTCATAAAGATAGGATGTAAAAGGAGGCAAATTGGCCCTTTAAATTGGATTTTAATAAGAGATCAATCAAACCAGCATCATGCTAAAAAAAAATTTATTGAAATCAGGGGCCCGTTGCAGAAAGAGTTGCAATCAAACGCAACTTCAAAAATCATGCGCAACTTGATTTTCAACCAATCAACAGCGTGCATTTGGGACTTGCGATTGATATTTTGACTTGCGTTTAAACGCAACTCTTTCTGCAACGGGCCCCTGATGTCGAATAAGAACATTTTGAAATTTCAAAGTTTCAGTTATTTTTCACAAAACATTCATATGCACAAACAGGGACGTGCAAATGGGAGTTGATGATATCCCTTACGATTTTTTTTAATTTTTTATTTCATGACATTGTAGAATATGTCAATGACATTAAAGGAGAATGAAACTCTTGGAGCAAGTTAGTTTTTGTGAAAGCAGAAAAATCAAAGAATAAGATCAACAAAAGTTTGAGTAAAATAGGACTAGCAATAGAAGAGTTATGAGCATTCGAATGTCGAGATCACTAATGCTATGGAGATCCTCCCATTGGCAACGCAACCAAGATCTATGATATCACAGATGAACAACTCTCCCCTTTTGGACACTGAAAATATACCCCAAAACATCTCTTTTTGCTCTTTCTAATCATATGACAAACGATTCATCAATGATATAATGTTGTGAAACTTCTGTACTTGTCCTCTCATAAAGAGAACACCTCACCTTGTGATAGATTCTATAAAAGTGAGAATATAAGTGAAATAAGTACTAAAGCAATGAGGGAGTTGTACGTGTGTGACATCACAGATCTTGGTCGCATTGCCAATTTTTTTAAATTCGTAGAAATGTGTATACGTCATAAACGTAAAATAAAGATTATTGCTCTCTTTATCTTGGTATTTTGAATGTTAAAATGAATCGTAAGATCGATTATCACGTGAATCGATTCAATTGAACTTCAGAGAAAAAAGTTATCTGGCGCCCTCTGGACCTGAGGCAGTGTTCGTCCCACTGATATGGGCCCCTTTTTACAAAGAGTTACAATTTATTGATTCAATCAACCACAACTATGGAAAGCCAGCAACATCAACATCTAAACTACATATTTGTTCCAAACATTTTCTAGATATGATGTATATTCATACATTCATTGCTTTCTTGACAATTCAGTATTGCTTCTCTTTGTTTTCAAAAGACATTAAAGGACAAGTCCACCCCAACAAAAAGTTTATTTGAATAAAAAGAGAAAAATCCAACAAACATTACACTGAAAATTTCATCAAAATCGGATGTAAAATAAGAAAGTTATGACATTTTAAAGTTTCGCTTGATTTCACAAAATAGTTATACGCACATCCTGGTCGGTATGCAAATGAGGAGACTGATGACATCATCCACTCACTATTTCTTTTGTATTTTATTATATGAAATATGAAATATTCTCATTTTCTCCTCATTGTCAAGTGAAACAACAATTATTCCTCCCTGAACATGTGGAATTAGCATTGTTTAATACTATATATGGTTCAGTCAAGTTGGTCCATATTGTCAAATTTGTAAAAAATGAAATATTGTATATTCAAACAATAAAAAACAAAAGAAATAGTGAGTGAGGGACATCATCGACTGTTTCATTTGCATGTTACTGAGTTGTGCATATCACTGTTTTTTGAAAAATAAGCGAAACTTCAAAATGTCATAACTTTAATATTTTACATCCGATTTTGATGAAATTTTCAGTGTTATGCAAGTTTGATTTTTCTTTATTTATTCAAATCAACATTTTCCTGTGGTGGACTTGACCTTTAAGTAAAATTCCTAAAGAAAAAAATTATGACATTGATGGATTTCCATATATTTGAGATTGATCGGATCAATCGTAACTCTTTGTAAGACGGGGCCCAGGGTTTTATACAGATCTGGGGAGCGTTTCATGAAAGGACTTGTCAGACGTTTTATCCGACAAGTACTGTTTTATCCGACAGTTACTATAGCAACCCTGCCTCTCGGCCAATCATAATCGAGGAAAGTTGTCAGACTTGACAACTTGTCGGACGAAAATGTTAATGACACGCTCCCCAGTGGTACGCCATTGAAGACAAAATTGTGTTTTGCCGCCAAAAGAGGGATTTGAAGGGGGTAAAAAAAATCAAAACTCACAGGGAAAATGGAATATTATAGAATTAGTGGAACGAGGATCTTCCCTCCCCATCAACATGACCAAGAAGATGAGTGGACTGGCGGTGTCACGCGCGTAAAACATTCCCCGTAGACTTGTGTCTTAAATGGCACTTTTGAAAAATTCATAAAAAATAAACGTGAAATTAGAGGGTCGAATGTTTACTACCATTGGATAGGGTATATATCTGACATCCGATATCTGACCAGAGAAGGGTATCGTAGCCAGCCCATTTTAAAAATAAATCGCCATTCGTGAAGATAACTATGATAGGATCAAATTTATCAACTGAAACAGTAAAATATAGACCTAATTCTTCCGCCAGTCAAAAAACAGTTCCAAAGTCGTTTTATATCTTCCCAATTTGGACAAAGGAAGTTCAGTAGTTACCATTTCCAGAATCAGTGTTAGATTTGTCAATCAGCAATATCAAATTGAAAACAAATCGAATGGGTTGGGTCGAACGAATATCTTTAGCCCTCCTATTATAATTAGGCTCATGGAACCTGGCGCTGATTAGAGTCAAATTACACAAAATGTTAGCGATTAATCGCAAACATGATGTTTACAATTAACCGTACATTGTAGTCAATGCAATTAATCGCAAAAAAATCTACGATGATTGATAAGCTTTTTGAAACCGGCCTCCATGTTTCAGAATGATATCAGACTCGTTCGAGTTTACTCAGGAGTGGATTTTACATCTAAGGTGTACAGATACAATAAAAATCACGATATCAAAGCATATTAATTCTATAAAACAAAAGTTCAGGTCGGGACCTAACGGAGAAATATCCAAGGTAAATTTTTGTTTTACACCTTTGTTTTGTCTTCCCCCAAATCAAATATACAATAACAATATGAGTCCCATAAGCAAATTATACAATCATGTAAAACAGGTATCATGAGTTAATGACAGAATATTGTACAACGATCATTCAGAATGAATAATAGAAAATGATAACGAAAAGCATGTAACCTGTCGCCAAAACATATTGAAATTTATAAGAAACTGAAATAACTTACTTTTTCACATGGCTAACCACTATAGCTTTATCATTGAAAAAAATGATATGTTATTGCTCAACCATTAGGCTAGGAAACTAGAAATTGTTGTCAAAATGTCCCGTACGACACGTATGGAATCGCCCTAATAGGAATGGGTATATTCATCATCCTCATCTCCGGGGGAGCGTTTCATGAAAGGACTTGTCGGACGTTTTATCCTACAAGTCCTGTTTTATCCGACAGTTACCATAGTAACAGTGCTTCTCAGCCAATCAAAATCAAGGAAAGATGTCAGATCTGACAACTTGTCGGACAAAAATCTTGATGAAACGCTCCCCAGGCTTCTGCATTCCCCAGAACTCAGTGGCCTGCATTCTGAGTCGGGTTTAACTTAAACTCGGGTTTAAAGTTGTGGTTTAAGTATGGAAAGCCAACTGTAACATAAATCACGAACGGTAGATATATTATATTTCAGTTCATTTGGCTCTCAAATCATTCATAATTGTCTAGGAAGTAGATGATTGTCTTCACCATCGATGAAACAGAAAAGAGCACAGTAAACATAAGAAACATACACCTTAATAACAATTTTGACACTTTTGGCTTCCCATAATTTGAGCACAGAGTTAGACCATAGTCTAAGTTAAACCTGACTTTAGAATACGGGCCAGTAAGCTTAATTAAAAATGGACGGTTCACCTTGGCGAAAAGTTTACAGTAAGAGTTTTTTTTTTTTAAAGCAGGGAGAAAATGTTTATTGGTGTAATGAAGGTTTGAGGAAAATCCCTCCATGATTTAAACTATTACTAGAATTTTAGCTTTTCTTTTAAAATTGGCGACTTCAATTGCGAACAGCTTATCCCTGTCTTGACATTTTCTTTTTAAATGCATAATGTATGATTAAAAGTGGCGAAAAGAGCCAAAGTTTTGAGGGGGGCAGGTGATGTATCAGGCAAAATTTAGCTTTCAAAATAAAAAAAAAGTTGCGAGCGAGCTTTTGACATAATATTTTGAAAATTCTTTATTTCACCCTTCTCTCTTTTTTTTTTTTTGGGGGGGGGGGGGGGGGTCGTGGATTTTTTCCTTCTTTTTTTTGCTAGAGCAAGCGCCCCCAAATGATGATTTGTCCCAAAGCCCCCTTTCATTTTATTTGTTTTCATTTGTTTATTTTCTCAAAGAAATGAAAGTGTTTTTATTGTACTGTCAGAATACGAACAGACAAGTAATTTCTCACCAGCTCCTAAAAGAAAAGGTATTTCAATCATCATAAACCATCAATAAAAAGGAAACTTATGTATTTCATAATTACATTATGTACTCTCTTCTTATACTCGCCTTGTTGCCTAATCCTTCCCCCATTTTCCCCCTTTTTCCAGAAAAGCTTTAAAGAACAATTGTTTACCATAAATTCAAATTCGAATTGAAATTTATTCATGGCCAACAAAAAGAAATATACAATATGACGACGTTTCGTCGTATGACTGATAATTAACATAATAAACATAAGTGTACAAACAAAGACAAATTGATTGTAGACAATTCATAATTCATATATTCTAAATATAGATCTGAGGATATCTGGAATGGGGGTGACAAACGTTATGCTTGATCAGCCTTCGAACATACTCAATTGCACGATTCAAATAATGTTTGATATCCGCTTTGTCTGTGGATAGTCCAGAGATAACCAATTTAATATATTCGAGAATTCGGATATTATCTCGGCCCGACTACTCTTTCATCAGAATGGATATCAGGTAGCTCTGTCGAATTCCATCATGTACTAGTATAACCAACTGGGTGAAATATTTTTTTGGGCAACTCCCGGATAATCATGTCTGGGTGCATGTATATCTGCTTGGATTTCATACATACTGAAATCAGTGATATATCCAGAGATTCAAAGGGTGTTTAGCATTACGAGCCCGATTTTCCGGTTATCATCGCTGTCCTATCCGATTGAATTTCGGATAGCCCTGTGTCCGGTTATTTGTATTTCTGCTTGGATTCCGGATTTTCCTGCACGCTGAAAGCAGTACCGTTTATTCGGTGTTCGGTTTGCTCTGGACGGATACATATTTGATGGTGCTCTTTCTGTCGTCCCACTGAAGAGCGCTGTAGAAGGAAAGGAAAGTTTTTTGGAGAATAAGTCAGGGAAAATATACAAGTATGATTTCAGCTTTTTATTCAATGTTTTATGGGTAATATATCATTAATATTTTAATTATGTTTTTTATCTTATTCTTCTTCTCCTTCTTCTTCTTCTTCTTATTGTTATCATTATCATTATTACTATTGTAATTATTGTTCTTGCTCTTGTTATCATCATCATCACCATCATCATCATCATCACCATCAGCATCATCATCATCATCACCATCAGCATCATCATCATCATCATCATCATCATCATCATCATCATCATCATCGTCGTCGAATCATCACCACCATCATCATCATCATCATCATCAGCATCATCATCATCATCGTCACCATCAGCATCACCATTATCATCATCATCACCATCATCATCATCTTCACCATCATCACTATCATCATCATCATCATCACCACCATCACCATCATCATCATCTTCACCATCATCACTATCATCACCATCATCACCACCATCATCATTATCTTCATCACCATCATCACCTCCTCATCATCATCACCACTATCATCACAACCATCATCATTATCTTCATCACCATCACCATCCTCATCATCACCATCATCACCACCATCATCATTATCTTCATCACCATCCTCATCATCACCATCATCACCACCATCATCATTATCTTCATCACCATCATCACCATCATCACCACCATCATCATTAGCTTCACCACCATCGTCATCATCATCATCATCACCATCACCACCATCATCATTATCTTCACCACCATCATCATCATCATCACCACCATCATCATCACCACCATCATTATCTTCACCACCATCATCATCATCACCACCATCATCATTATCTTCATCACCATCGTTGTTATCGTTGCTATGGCCTACATCAACTTACAGGGTCATCAGGACGGGGATGATAAAGGTAATTGCCATGACAACAAAAACAAACCCAGATGACACGTTCAAGGTAAGAGGGTAAAGGGCGTTGAAGATCACAGGGGATAGGAGAGTCCCAATGCTTTGTATACATCCGCTGCAGGCGAACAAAATTCCTATAGGAAAGGAATGATAACAATAATGATGATAACTATAATAATAATAATCATAATAACAAGACACAGACAAAGAAGTTTTCTGGCTGTTCTAGGAGTCGAGGTGTCCTTTGAAACGATACAGAAGGCAAGCTAACTTGGAACAGCTCATATCCTATACGGAAGGTCTTGAATTAGAAAGAGAAGTGAACAATGAGAAGAGGACCCATTTGATAGAATATAGAACAATAACCCTAGACTTCTGGAAGAAGTCCGGTTGCTGTTTAATATACCAACAGAACAGTGGCGTAACTACGGGGGGGGCATGGGGGGGCACGTGCCCCCCCAATCGGCTGGCAAAAAAAAAAAACGGGGAAAAGGAGAAAAAGAAGGGAAAAGGAAGAGAAACGTAGTGGGGAAAGAATATATTATTGTTCATTATAATGTTATATCATATTGTGTTATATTACATAAGAAGCATTTTTTCATGACTTTATGAAACATTATTTGCTTCATTGTGTCTTCATTGTTCCTGGTGCTCGCATAGACTGTTTAACGAGATATATAATCCTGTTGTACTAAAACCTCCCGTTTTCAAATCAATATACAACAAATATATTTTTCCTCGCAATTCGAGTTATTATTGTTTTATGTAGTGACATATTCTTCTTTTTCATGACTACTTAAAGTGATTGCCCTATTTTAAGGTCTTAATATAAAACATTTCCTGTCCGTGCTAACGTTCGCATTAGTGGATTGGGGAGATTTCTGCTCTTCATGAACTCCTAAAATCAGTCCTTAAAATGACAATTTTTCTGATCTGAACATCAAAAATGTTCAGCTCGCGCTTCGCGCTCGCATCATTTGGTTAGTGAAATACGTAGGGTCTTAGTGAATTCCTACAAACAAGCCTTAGAATGCCCCTCTTCAGGCCTGAATTTCCTAAATTTTCAGCTCGCGCTTCGCGCTCGTAGTATTTGATTAGTGAGATGCGTATGATAATCATGATTACAATGATTTCAAAAAGTGCTTCATGTGTTTAGATGTAATTCTAATTTCTAACAAAATCAGCAAGCGCTTGGCACTCGCATTAGATGACTATGGTGAGATATGTATACTCTTAATGGATTCCTAAAAAACATAGTCCTTAAAATATCCATGTTTAGGGTCGATATATACAAAATTTTCAGCTTGCGCTTCGCGCTCGCATTATTTGGTTAGTGAAATACGTACGGTCTTAGGGAATTCCTACAAACAAGCCTTAGAATGCATCTCTTCAGGTCTGAATTTCCTAAATTTTCAGCTAGCGCTTCGCACTTGCAGTATTTGATTAGTAAGATGCGTATGATAATCATGATTACAATGACTACAAAAGGTGCTTCATGATCTGTGTTTAGATGTAATTCTAACAAAATCAGCAAAGGATGGCACTAGCATTAGATGACTATGGTGAGATATTCATACTCTTAATGGATTCTAAAATATAGTCCTTAAAATTTCCCTGTTTAGGGTCAATATATACAAAAATTTTAGCTCGCGCTTCGCGCTCGCATTGTTTGTTTAGCGAGACAGTTATGTATCATGATTACAAAAAAAAATGCTTATAATGTCCCTTTTTAGCTCTGAATATCAAAAATTTTCAGCTCGCGCTTCGCGCTCGCACTATTTAATCAGTGAGATACATATCCGTTTAATGGCACTGCATGTCCTAAAAATATCTCTATTAGGTCAGTATACCTGACAACTGAACGCGCTTCGCGCGCTCCCTAAGTGACTCGAATTTTTTGCTGGTGCCCCCCCCCCCCAATGCCGTGACCCACGGTACGCCACTGCAACAGAACATCAAGTTGTGGACAATGGAAATAATAATAATAATAGTAATAATAATGATAATAATAATAATGATAATAATAATAATAATAAACATGATTGCTTATTATAGCGCACATCACAGTGATAAAATCACGTCACTATGCGCTTTAGAAGAAAAGAAAAGAAGGAAACAACTGTTTACGGAGGAGCATAATGATGTACATGTATATCTTACCTTACACAAAGGAATGTCTTCAAAAGGGACTTAAATAGCTCTTCAGTATCAGCTTGTTTCACAATATCAGGTAACTTGTTAAAAAAACTCGGGAGAGGACATTTTGAAAGGCGAACGAGAGCCATTGAATTGAGTATTAATTTTTGGAATTAACAGTAAAGATTTCTTGTTTGGATCTTAGTAATGATAATGATTTTGGATGGTTTGGTTTATGTCAAAGGAAAAGTCCCACCCCTATAAAAAAAGTTGGTTTGAATGAGAAGAAATATTCAGGCAAGCAAACATATTATAGAAATCGGATCATAAAGTCAGGTTATGACATTTGAAAGTGTCATTTATTTTTTCACATAACAATTATATGCACATCCTGGGCCACTTAACACAAACACTAACGATTAATCGCTTATTTTATGTAAGAGAAATTCTGATTGGTTCCTAGTCAGTCTACTGAGCAAATTGCGCATGCAACGATGACCTTGATAGGTCATTTCATTTAGCGATTGATCGCTAACCTTTGTGCCACGGGGCCCCGGTCATTATGGGCTACACGGGCCTAAGTACAACTGGCAGGCAAAAGATATTCATTCGAGCCAACCCATTCTCAATTTTTAAATTTGATATTGCTGATTGATAAAAATGAATAAGATTGATAATCTAACACTGATTCGAGGGAGGGTAACTTTACTGAACTTCTTTTTATTCCAAATTGGGAAGATTCATCACCACTTTAGAATTATTTTTTAATGGCGGAAGAATTAGGGTCATTTTACTGTCCCAAGTGATGAATTTCTTCTTCTTCATCTCCTATTTTTTGCCACTGCTTTAATTTGGAGCCTTCTTTGAGAGCATGATCCTGTCAGGTATAGTCTTTTTAAATGCTTTTTTTTAATGAGCCGGTAGAGGAACCCTTTTCTGGTCAGATATGGATATCAGCCATAATGATTATCCTATCCACTGGTAGTAAACATTCAACCCTCGAATTTCATCCTTATTTTATGAAGTTTTTTAAAGTGCCACTTTAACACAAGAGTCTATGGGAAATGTTTTAGGCCTGTGAAACCTATGCTCATGTTGGGTGCGATGACGTTAACCAGTATAAAGAAAAACAAGTAGAAAAAGAAGAATATTGATTTTGTGTACTCTTCTTACCTTGTTCGTCCGGTCCAATCAGTTTTGACATCTTTGCTCTGCAAATTGGCATCGCAAGCATACGCAGTGCACCAACGGCAGTGACTGGAGTAGGAAAAAAACACAAAAACAATATATTTACATACAAATAATATGATTGTGGAGATAGCCCCCCCCCCCCTTCCCTCCTCCCTCCCCGAAACGTTCCACAACCAGTAAACATTGTTTCTTGCCAAACAATACACTCGTACGGCCTCATATTGGTGAACAAAGCAAGCTTGCATTAGGTAAACAAATGATTGGATTTGATATGACTTATGTTGTATTTTCTTCTGCATCAGGTCTGTTCGGCATAACAAAATTACTATACCGCAACATTATTTAACAAAGAAATTTTGACAAAAAATCGAGTAAAAAAATCATCAAAGAAAAATCTCTTGCGGAAGACGGATTGTCATTTTCAGCAAATATTCTTAAGAATATGACAAACCAATCGTATTAAACAAGTATTATGGATAGCTATAAATATGTGTGAAATATTAAGTGTTATAAACTCATAAAATAGCATTAAGCCTAATAAGACTGGGGGCTGAATAAGCCACCCCACTTCAACATTTCCGCGCAAATTTTTTTTGACCGCGTCGCTTGCTGACTTTTTACTTTCAACTTTTTGAGACCAAAATTGCGACCCCGTGGACGCGGTTCCAAAACTACACAACATTTCGTAAGTGTATATGCAGACCCAAAATTGCTGAACAACGTAAATTTGTGTTCAAATCTAATGCAAATAGTGTCTTTAGCGGCCGAGATCATAAGGGGGGGGCTGAATCAGCCCCCGTCTTCTTAGGCGTTGAAATAGCCCAGTCTATTCATTTATTAATTATTTATATTAAAACATCTTTCAACAGGATAAAACCTTAATCAGCTCGCAGGCTGTTTCACATAATGGTCCTACATAAAGAGAAAAATACACACATTAAAAGGAAAGATTACAAATAATTACGAATAATTATATACAGCAAAACTCAAGTTCAAATAATTAATACTAAAAGTGAAACGTCAGGGGGACAAACAGTAAGATTTAGCTTATAGGAAGATAACAAAGTGAAGGAAAGGAAATAGGTTTTATACATCGATATGAAATCATGGCTTTTCGACATGCAGTCTTCGGAGTAAAATCGCATAAATAATCAGAGAGATTCAATGCGCCATGTTTTGATTTAAAGGGAGAGTGAACAGTGTGTGGTCTCTCATTCACTGTAAATACATAGTCTTAAAATATACATTTTCAGACTTCTACCTACATGTATGTTTTAGAGAATACATTGAACTATAATTCTATTTGTATAGAAAAACTAAAATGTTTTCAGAGGAAAGTAATTGTTTTGCTACTTGGTAACATAATTATTGCAGTATAAATGTATTGAGTAGTTAACAAGCATGTTATCATTCAAGTGGGTCTGTATTACTAGACTACACTAGAATTATGGTAAACAATACTGGCCAGGTACGAGTAGTTGAGGACTCGAGATGGCGCTATTGGTTCGTATCTGCTGTAAAGGGCTTTTTCGTAAATAGTAGTTATTTAGCAGTAACTACTTTCTGTTATATGTAATTCTTTTCAGAGCGTAGCTCCAGGTACGCTTCTGTCAGAATTTGTGTTTATTGATTCACCGAATCAGTGGCACAATTATTAAATAACTGGTCCCGAGACAGGTGTAGGCATAACATTAGAGTATATATATTAATATTTTGTATCATTATCAAAATTAATAGTTGAAGTTAATTTTAATTACGGTACTTTACGATTTATATTCAGTGTTAATTATTCTTTGATAAAAGGGCTTAAACCTAAATTTAAAATAAGGTAATATATCTTAATGTTATTTTTTTTCATTAATGAAGATAGTTTGGAGGAGAGAACATGGCATCTTAAATTCTGCAAACGAATAAGAGTAAGGCTGGTATATGAATCGATTATATGATTTTCTTTTTTTTTTCAAAATAAATAGATGATGGTTGATATGAGTATTTACAAGTATGATGCCATGGCCGAGTTAGCCTCTTGTCAAGGCCCTTGTGGGTGAATTTATATCCTAATTTGCGAAATGAGTTGGGAATATCTGGGTTGCTGATGCTTGCCAGAATTCAACCGCCAGGGCCTCGATAAGAGGCTATGGCAGACATTGGCAGCGGAAGGCAAAAAATTTAAGGGGGGTCCACCTAAAATTTTGGAATGGACACAGGTAAAAAATTTGAGAAGCAAGAAAAAAAAAAAAAAAGGGTTACCAACCAAAATTTTAGGTGGGGGGCCACAAAAAATTTAGGGGGGTCCACCTGAATTTAGGGGGGACGCAGGAAAAAAATTGACAAGCAAAAAAAAAGCCCCCTAACAGACGCGTGGAAGTTCGGGGTTCGATCCCCGGCTATGACACATAAGCCCACTAGCAAGGCATCTAAAAACAATATACAAATGATTAATATTCATGGAGCAATGCAAAATATGCTCATGCTATGCAGTGCAAGCTCGGTCCGTTGATTGTTGCTTACATACAACACGCGCGATGCAATCACGAATATTTTACTTGAGGTGCCTGCAATCTCAGTGCGCGCGTGCAATGGACAAAATAGTATGGATCCAAAGTTGCACGGATGATGACGTCATTGTAAAATGGGCTGAATGATCGATATCCATAGAGAGGACGTGCCGTGGCCGAGTGGTCTAAGGCGCCTGGCTATACATGGAAAGTCCGGAGTTCGATCCCCGGCTGCGGCAAGGCAAATCTACAATGCTCTTTTATCCTGCTTTCAAATAAATGGAAATGCTATATGCATTATTGGTAACTAGGTGTGCACTTGTTTAAAAATATATATATATATTATCTCGATGAGTCTATGTCGATATCAAACAACCAATCAAATGACAAGGATATATTATCTAGGTGTCATAAAATGCGTTTTAACCTACATTCAAATAAATGGAAATTTTCATACATATTCTAAGTAATAAATTAGTGTGCACATGTCTTAGAAAAGAGAAGGAAGTTAATAAGAACAAAAAAGGGCTATTCAAATATGACGTCATTTCATTTTTATTTACTACTACCACTACTACTACTACTGTCACCACCACCATCACCACTACTACCAGGGGCGGATCCAGGATTTTCCAAAAGGGGGGAGGGGGCATATTTCCCCGAGGAAAAATTTGACAATCCAAAAAAAAAGGTCTTCATTTTCAAAAGGGGGGGGGGCACACTTCTGTTTTAACGGCATTTTTACATTACATGCCCCCCTGGATCCGCCAGTGACGACGACTACTACCAGTACTAGTACTAGTACTACTACTTCTACTACTACTACTACTACTTCTACTACTATTGCCACCACCACAATCACCACCACTACTGCTACTAATAACAATGATAACAATAGAAATAATAATGTTAATAATATCATGATGATAATAATAATAATTAAATAGTAATAGTAGTAATAATAATACTAATGATTAATAATAAGTTTGTTTATATGGCGCGTCGCGTCTGTAAGTGCATCATTCCGGTCATCAGAGGCAACATAAAGGTTATTGCTATAATGGAATGGCCTATCAAGATCATCATTGCATGCGCATATTGTTCAGTACACTGACTATGAACCAATCAGAACTGTTGTTTCAAAAGTATGAGGTAATCCGAAGTAGAGTAAGTCTCATCGTTGCACACGCATATTGCTCAGTAGACCGACTCGGAATCGATCAGATTGTTCTTTCAAATTAGCGATTGATCGCTAACCTTTGTGGTACGGTGTCAATATCCTTGCACGCCCGCACACAATGTGTACTCTCCACACCATGGGGAGCATTCTACCCGAAAGGTTTTCAAAACCCCACTGCTAGGCATACTACAGAGGCTTTCGCATCCACCGGGTACCCATTTTGGGTTTATTTCCAATTTGTCTAATGCTAATTCGTCCAATTGCCAACTCGTCTACTATCATTTGGTCTACCATCAGTTCGTCCACTCAACACATGGTCTACTTTCATTTAGTCTAATGCCATTCCATCTAATAACCAGTTGGTCCAAATTCGTCCAATAACCATTTAGTCCTTATACCATGTGGTCTAATTAAATTAAAGTATTTTATTGTGCAAAATGAATGAAAGAAAATGGTAATAGACGAACTGGTGACTAGACGAAGTGATGATTGGACCAAATGGTTGTTAGACGAAATGTTGATGGATGGAATGGCATTAGACTAAATGAAGGTAGACCATGTGGTGAGTGGACGATACACCTGGGTGGAGAGTGGCAAGGTGCGGATTGACGTGTTGCACAGGACAAAGTGGCAGGCGGACCATTGCTAAGTTGTGATATTTTGCTATCATCATGGCAAGGAGAGATGCCTAAGCACTACTCCATTCAAAATTAGACATGACACTCCGTATCCAAACCAACCTAGTCAGAATGGTATACAGAGCTCGCTGACAGTGCTTAGCCGGCATGCTGTGTGACACCAATCAGGTAATAATATAATAATATATAATTAAATTATATTATTTTTAAAAGGTTAGCCTGCAAACAAATCTATTCTTAGATATGAAAGTTGGAGGATTAAATTCACTTTGACTGAAACATTTAAAATAAAAAATAAATATTTGTATTAATATATATGCATCAAACATAATTTTTTTAAAGGCATCCCCCTTTGGTTGGTAATGTTGGCACGAGAAAAAATACCTACGTAATCGATTCTGGATTAAAAAAAATAATAATCGGAGATCAAAAGAGGCAATCGAATAAGGGAAGATCCGAGTCTGCAAGCACAGTATGTGTGGGTGGGTGGGTGTACGAGGGTGTTTGGAGGTGGGTGGGTGTACGAGGGTGTTTGGAGGTGGGTGGGTGTACGAGGGTGTTTGGAGGTGGGTGGGTGTACGAGGGTGTTTGGAGGTGCCGTGGCCGAGTGGTCTAAGCCTCTGACTATACATGGAAAAGTATTTCCCCTTCTACTAGCTTGTTTTTTTCCTCTCCTTTCCTTTAAAAACTTTTGTTCATTTGGGATGGATTTCCGTTAATCCAAGCTTTATCAATTTTCGCGTGAAACCAATGTTGACTGGAACTATACAGTGCGTCCCAGAAAAAAGGAAACCAAAATTCAGTGTAATTTGTTACCATCATAATTATGAATGTGCTTCATGAGATGTATATCTATTTAAAGATATAATTTCCCTCTTCATTATGAAGCCCATCTCAAAGTTCTTAATACACGCATGATTGAGTTAGAACAAATTTCCATTTGCAAGAGCAAATTAAGAATTTGAGTGAGTTTTTTCTGGCTTTTACTGTTATGTATTCGGAAAATAAAGTCTATTAATTTTAATATTCATTTGTTCATCTTTCATATGAGTCTTCGTGCTTGAAAGATTATACAAATAATTAATGCACGTAAGCGCGTGCATGCAGGGCTGATTAAAGAGAAATGCCAGTAGTTGCAGTAAACACTGATTTCATGAGAAAGTCTGTAAAACCAGGCTTAATTGTCAGTATATCATCGAGGATCTAGATCTGGTACAGTTACACAAACTGAACTTTGTGAAATCTTGAAATCTACGCTGAAAAATGTTCACACTGAAGATCACCAACACAGATAGGCACACGTGGGACAGTGTATTATTATTGCTTGAATAAAGACCCGACGGAAGTGACCGAATCCGCGCTTATTTTGCTTATTTCTCAGCAATTACACAATTTCTTCCAGAATCCTTTGGCACATATTTTTTATTCATACAAACTGACACTTGGGTGGTCATTATATAAGATTCTGTAAAAAGTCATTTTGAGATCGTTACCAGAACTGGAATTTATCTTTAAAGGACAAGTCCATCCCAACAAAAAATTGGTTTGAATAAATAGAGAAAAATCCAACAAGCAAAACACTGAAAATTTCATCAAAATTGGATGTAAAATAAGAAAGTTATGAAATTCTTAAGTTTCGCTTAATTTCCCCAAACAGTTATATGCACATCCTGGTTGATATGCAAATGACGGGACTGATGACGTCACCCACTCACTATTTCTTTTGTATTTTATTATATGAAATATGAAATATTCTGATTTTTTCCCCCTTGTCATGTGAAATCGAGTTTTGTTTCTTCCTGAACATGTGGAATGAACATTGTTTAACATTATGTGGTTCAGTAAAGTTGGTCCTAAATGTCAAATTTGTAAAAATTGAAATATTGTATAATTCAAACAGTAAAAATCAAAAGAAATAGTGAGTGATGGACATCATCGACTCTCTCATTTGCATGTTACTGAGTTGTGCATATAACTGTTTTGTGAAAAATAAGCGAAACTTTAAAATGTCATAACTTTCTTATTTTACATCCGATTTTGATCAAATTTTCAGCATTATGCTTGTTTGATTTTTCTCTATTGATTAAAAGCAACATTTTGTTGCGTGTATGTTTGTTTTATACACTCCTCCCCTTGTAACTGAGTTGCCCCGAATGCTATATTTGATCTAATTTCTAGATAAATTATTCTAGATAATTCCCGACCTCGCACATAGCACATTTGATATGACGTCAGAGTGCGGGATAGTGCATTTTGGATGCCATAATGGAATTCGCTGAATATCATGTGATCCGATTTGGACCAATCAGATTACAGAACATTCTTGGGAGATGTTAAGATTGACGCATTGTCGAGTAAAAGTTGCATGAAAACATGCTTTATTTTCACTTAAAAGCGGCAGACAATGGGCTACCGGTAAAAGCGCTGAATGTGATTTTATGGTTGGCTTGAGTATTATGTTTGAATTTTTGTAAGACTCGTAAAAAAAATGCTTGAAAGTGTGAGATGAGGCAGGGGCGGTGGATTGATGAAGGAGGGGGGGGGGTGACCCACTTAAAGAAAAACAAGAAAATGGCTTCAGTCTCCCTTTCAACTGTAAAAAAAAGTGATGTACCCCTTTTCTGTTGCGCCCCGCCCCTGCAAACATATTCTGCCGTCTCTTTGAAATTTAGCACGAATAAAACGACTGACAGAAGTTTGAGATAAAACTTATCAAAATGATTAGCAGTGTAGCATTGAATTCTAATCATAGCTATAGACTCCAGTCCGCAACAATGAAGGGATGTTCTTCCCCGGCCCGAACAGCATTCACCATTAGCCGATTGTCTCCTGTTTTTAATCAAACGAACGTCCCGTTTTCACACGATCCATCAAATAGGTAGATTTCAAGCATGTTTTCATGCAGCTTTTACTCGACCATGCGTCATTCATATTTTATGCATAAGGTCTCATATGTAAGAGGAAAAGATGGATTGTTTTTGTTTTCCGAATAGCCAGTAAAAGCCAGCAATAATCACTCAAAATCATAATTTGCTCATGCAAATGAAAATTTGGTACCACCACTTTTCATTGTTGTAACTCAGCCACGCGTGTATTATGAACGTTGAGATGTGTCTCAATTGAAAAAAGAGATGTATATCTTTCATTGATGTACATTTAATGAAGAAAACTTATCAATTATTACGGTAAAAAGTATTACGGTGGAAGCGCCGTGGTGTAGCGGGTCTGACTCCCGCATTGTAATTAGAGGGTCGTGTGTTCGAATCCCACCATGGCCTAGCGTCCTTTAGCCAGGCGTCAATCCACACTTTGCCACTCTCACCCAGGTGTTAAATGGGTACCCGGTAGGATATGAAAGCCTATATGTAGTATTCCTAGCGATGGAGTCTTGGAACTCTTGTTGGAATGCTCCCCAGTGAGTGGAGAACTGTGCATACATTGTATGCGGGCATGCAAAGATCCGATGACCGGGGTAATAATATATCTGTAAAGCGCTTAGAGACATTGTTCCGATGTGTTATATCAATACGGAATATTATTATTTAAAAAGATACACTGAATTCATGTTTCCTTTTTCTGGACACACTGTATATTCTTTAAGAGTCTACACAGTGCTTCCCCTTTTCTAAACGAAACTTCCTGGAATTTACTCTCAAAGTTCTTGGATTTTTACAAAATATCCGGAATTTTACAAAATTAATGTTCTCCAGTCTTCCATAAGTTATAATTCTGTTCTGTACACACACACAAAAAAATGAAATATAGGGCCCAGTGCCGTAATTGAGCCAAAAATTTTGAGGGGGCGAAACATGACGTAACGGGCAAAGTTTAGAGAGTTGCGAGCGAGCAAACATGTTGATATATTAATTAAAGAGATCCAATTTCGTGATAGATTTTGACATATTAATTCAGAAAATAGTATTTTTTTCCGAAAATGATAACTTCCTGGATTCCAGGGAGAGTGTATTGCATCTATGTCTTGTCAGGGATGTAGGAGTAGTGCAGCAGCATTACTCCTTCTAAAATTGTTTGGTTGTTCCTCCTGTCCGATCCGACCTAGTCAGAACGAACAGGAGTCGCTGATCTTAGCCCGAAGGCTGAGCGGCTGGCCTGGCTTTGGCTTGGATAAGAATGTTGATAGAAACACTTAATATTCATTAAAAATTTACTTTTAAAAAGTAGTTATTTTATTTGTGAACATGAGATTTGGAGTGTGACAGTTGTTTTGTCTTCACTTTAACATACTTCATATTTATGTGTATATTTAAAAAATTCAAATGACATTAAAATGTTACGATGTCTTAATGAAATTGTATGAATATACTCATATTGTATTGTTTGCTTGCTCTGCTAATCAATAATCGATTCCTGAGTAATGAGCAATCGATTATTTCTCCAGAATGAGTCATTTGGCCTTTGCGCTGACCCTACTAGACACATGAAAAAGTCCCGGATTCGATCCCCGGCCACGACACTTATATCAATCAGTGAGCAAGGCATTTAATCAACAATGTTCTTTGGTCTGTATTCAAATGCTATACTCATTCTTGATACCTTAGCTACACATATTTATGATATTTTAGTTACACAGATTTCCTACATTTTAAAATTATTTTGTATCACGTCTCAATGATAAATATAATTTTGTTCATATTAATTTTTTTAAATAAATATAATAGAAAAAACTCTTGTTAGATAATTTTAGTGCTGACGTTACAAAAATGTGTGTTTCCTGTGCATGTCAGCATTCTTTTGTACAATATTTCGGTAAGAGTGTGATGAAATGATGCTGAAATCGGATAGTGCAATGATACATTGATTTAAATGGGGCTTTCAGGCTAATTATGCATTCATGAAGTAAGATCTGAAGCCCAAGAAAACAAATCTGTGAGAACACTAAAATACTGCAATAGATATCAGGTCAAGCATTGTCCGCACCCGGACTTAGATTTGGTTTGGACGGGGGTGTGCGGGGTGGTTCAAAACCCATACCCATATTTACGGGTCATTTTGGCTGAAAAGGTACCCATTATTAAAATTTGACAAAAAGAAAGGTTATCACCCAAAATTGAAGGAGAATATGGATCCATGTTTAAGGCCAGTATCTAAAAATTGGGGCCATGGACCCATGTTTAAGGCCAGTATCTAAGAAGTGGGGCCATGTTTAGGGATTTTCCAGCATAAAACCATATAATAACCCATGTATAGGGATTTCTTCCAAAAAAAGCGACCCATTCCAGTGGCACATTAGTCCAGATTGGACCTTGTTGTTTGGAAGTGCCCTTTCCCAAAGCTAACATAGAGGGCACATGACTCCCGATCTCTAATCAGCGCCAATCCACTCATCTTCCTTGGGGAGGGAAGATGAGTGGATTGGCGCTGATTAGAGATTGGGAGTCATGTGCCCTCTATGTTAGCTTTGGGAAAGGGCACTTCCAAACAACAAGGTCCAATCTGGACTAGTGGCACATCCACGTATGCCTTATTTCGTGAGTACCCCCCCCCCCCCCGGGTGTCCGCAGGCACTTGTAATGCAAAGTAGAAACAACAAAACTATAGTAAATTATTGCGTGATACAACTGGTTACGTAATAGGTACTTATGTAAAAATTGTATTCGCATAGAGATTCAGATGTTGGTGTATATAATCATTTTTAAAGGTAAATGACAGTTGTTGCAGCAAATAATTATTTCATAAGAAAGTATTTTAAATCTAGGTTAATTATTGTCAAAATACTATCCAACATCTCGATCTGGTACATTAATGTAAACTTATCTTTGTAAAATCATGAAATCTTATCTCAAAATCGATAATTCTGATGATCTGATGAGGTGCCGTGGCCGAGTGGTCTAAGGCGCCTGGCTATACAAGTCCGGGGTTCAATCCCCGGCCGCGCCACCTATGCTGTGAGAAGGCTTTTCATCTACAATGCTCTTTTATCCTGCTTTCAAATAAATGGAAATGCTATGTGCATTATCGGTAACTTGGTCTGCACTTGTTGAAAAAAAATCACTAACACAGAAAAGCATATGTGGGACAGTGTATTAATATTGCTTCGAAAAATGTCCGACATTTGATGGAATTCCATATTTATTTTGCTAGTTTCTCAACAATTACGCATTTTCTTCCGGAGTCATTTCGCACACATTATTGAGCAAAGTTTCAATACAGTCGTGAACCTGCCGACCATCCGTGACCTGGCCCGTGTTTCATCAACATTTTTGTGTAACAAGTTGTCAGATCTGACAACTTTCCTTGATTCTGATTGGCTGAGAGGCACTGTTACTATGGTAACTGTCGGATAAAACGTCTGACAAGTCCTTTATTGAAACGCTTCCCTGAAATCTATTGTGGTATTGAACATCCTCACATAAATAGTGTGTCAGCTCATGTGTCGGTGTCGGAAGGATAATTCTTGCCAAAATTCATATTAATGATTATATATAGGGCAATTATCTAACTTTATTTAAACTATTGTATTATTGCCTGGTGTAATCCAAATACCTCATTTATAAACAGACTTTTTTTATTGCATAAAATGCTGTCCGTATTATTACAAAGTCCTCTTATCTTGCCAATTTGAAACCACTTTTTCCTCTTATTATTTCAGATTTTGAATATTTATGATTTAAATCTCTATAATATTGGAATTTCTATGTATCTTTGTTGCAGAAATAAAATTCCAATTCAAATGAAAAAAATCAATTCGAGTCTGATTTTTCACATTGTAATACAACATCATCCAGCAAATATCATTTTCCCCAAACAGCTCAAAATTGTCTATTTTCTTTTAAGGTCCAGAAATATGGAACAATATTGAAAAAATTGTAAGAGAAAAAAAAACTTTGAACTCATTAAAATTTGATAAAAGATTGGATTTTCCTGCATGTGTATAAAGTGTGTATGTGTCTGCATTAAGTTTAATTGTAAATTATTCAAAGTAACCACTACTTAAATTTACTGTCTCATTACATTTAAATGTTTAATATTGTATACACATGACTGTGCACTTGCTGTTTGTAAGGGAATAACCTTTGTAAACAAGTTTGCTTTTGCTATCCCGGCCCATCCACTTTATTATAATAAGCTGTCTTGGCACACTTGTGGAATAAAAAAAAAAAAGAAGATTATTCATTCGTTGGGAGAAATGCCGAAACACGCCTCCATTCAAAATTACGATCGTCTGCGCCTTCTACGACCTAGTCAAAGATGGCGTGGTACTGTAGCTATGAGCCACGCTAACAGCTAAAAATGAAGTTTTAATCAATTAAACCTGTTATTCAATAATATAAGATATGTTAACAAGCATAAACTCAATTTGCTGTATTTTTGGTGTAATTAAATACACTGTATTAATGTTGTATCTTTTTAAATAAAAATATGCAATGACTATTATAAATAGTGGAAGAGCCGTGGTGTAGTGGTTCAGACTCTCGCCTTGTAAACAGAGGGTCGTGTGTTCGAATCCCATCGCGGTCTAGCGTCCTTTGGCAAGGCGTAAATCCACACTTTGCCACTCTCGACCCAGGTGCTAAATGGGTACCCGGTAGGATGCGAAAGATATTGTATGTTTGATTTTGCCAGCGCCATAATGAGGCTGCGATGAATGCAAGGAATGCTCCCCAGGGAGTGGAAATTGTGCACTTTTCGTGTGGAATTGAATGAATCCAATGACCGGGGTAATAATATGCTGTTACGCGCTTTGAGCCATTCTGAAAAAAGCGCTCTATAAAACTTGGCTGTTATTATTATTATTATAAATAATTGATGAATAAATCATTAGTTTCAGTCAGTATTCTTATTCAAATATACCTGAAGTAATCGATTCTAGTATATGAAATTTGCCTTTATCTATACGCCGATTAACTCTTTGCACGCTGTATTACTTTTGGGGAATGACAATGACAATTGTTTCCATGTAATTTTACTTAATTTAGGATTTCCATATTGCACCATTGATACTTATTATTATATCCCTCTTATGAATATTCATGAGTATTCTAGATAAAAGATTGGTCAATTCTTTCTTTAACTTTTGTTCACAATCATTCGTTTTATTCTCCCATAGTCGTGATAAGGCGTGATGGTTGTAAAACATATTCGGTAATGTTATGTTAACCAGCTGGCGACTCATGATTTTGCTGTAACAAATGTTTTTATTATTAATTATTTTGTTTTGTTTTTTCTATCGACTCTAGCCAGCATACCAATTTAAAGAGTACAAATAAATTTCATCAGAAAGGACAATTACAGTATACACACATGTAAAGGAATATGGGAGCGTTATGCGGGTCGGGAGGGGGCACAAAAGTGAAATTCAGCACTGTTGCCTCTCACACATGCCACTCCCATGACATACATCAAATCAAGAAGATCTCCTTGATCAAATATATTATTCTCTTACACAAAATATTGCACATTGAAAAGTAGGGATGCAGGGGAAGGCGGTGGGGGGCAAAGAAAAAAATCATCGGCTTTTATGAAAATTCTAAGATGGCCACCACAGTTTTACAAAAACTCTGGTGTTGAGTTAACACCAGCCCGGAATCTATATATGCCCACACAAGAGAAGTGCTAACAACACCATTTTCGTTTTGGTCTAACATCAGATACTTGTTTATACAACACCAATTTGATTCCAAAGGGGAGATGTTGCAATACTTCTCTGATGTGGACATATAACGATTACGGGCTGGTGTTAAATCAACACCGGAGTTTTGGCAGTGTAACTGGACACTTCAAGCAATACAAAAAAATTTGTTTAAATTTTCTCTGAGGGTACACGGGAACTCCTTTTGCGACTAGACGAGCTCATAAATATTGGAGAAATAATATTACATTAACATGACTTTGTATAGCGCTTGTTTAGAGTTGTTTACACTTAGTTTTAGATGTAAAAAAAATTGATAAACGATATATGGTTTCAATTTTGACTTGTAGATAGTGAATGATGGAGAGCTTGTTATGTAAATTGGCAAGCTATTCCATAGATTAGGGGAAGTAAGAGCAAATGCGTGATCGACAAGTGTGTCGTTTGCTGTTTGCAATATTATTATTATTGTTAGTATTATTATCCATTAATTTCATCATTACTATCATTATAATCCATTATTATTACTATTACCATCATTATTATCATTATAATAATAATAACAATTAATATTATCATTATTATCATACTTTTCATGTCCATGCTAATCATGTACATTTGTAAATATTTCCCGATATTCTGAACATTATTGACTCATAAATTTTATACATTGTAAATATTTTTCATTATTCTGAACATTTCTGGACACATAATGTGTATGATTGAAATGTTATTGATGATACTAATCCATAATATTAACTGATAATAATTGGTAATATTTCTGATGTCATCTGGTATTTTTCTTAGTTTCACTCGGTCATAATAAAATTAAATTTAATGAATACAAAGTGAAGTCGATTGCAATTTACAATAGATGATTTGTATTTAACTTATTATTAATTCAGTTATTTGTCAAATTCTTCTGTGTAGCTTACTTTCCTATCTAATCGTAGACAAGCTCTTGCAGAGTGTCAATCAATAATAAAGCATTCAATTGAGATTCAAAACAGCTTGGATAATGTCCACAATCAAGTCAAATTACTGCATTATTTTTTTCTTTTCTTTTATTATTCATATTGCAATGAATCAATTCAAATGATAATTGCTGATTGATCCATGTTACATTTGTTTCGCCAAATAAATTGTTGCCGGTTTAATTTGTATACTTTTAATTCATATGTTTCTTTGTATATTCTTATACTGACCTGGATGGAGGTAAAGGGGTGTGGGAAGGAAGACCTGTGGGTCATGGTAATTTAGTTAACCTTTTCCAAACGCAGGCAGCCCCTTCATCTCTATTCCAGGTCCTTTGTACTATGTCATGTATATCCTATTGTTTATGTAATTTGCATTGTACTGTAATTTATGTTTTTTGAAATGCCGAATGAATAATAATAATAGTTCTGATTTCTTAATAAAAAAAAAGTGATCGATACCCTTATCACATGTGGAGGTGCCGTTGCCGAGTGGTCTAAGGCGCCTGACTATACATGGAAAAGTCCGGGGTTCGATCCCCGGCCACGGCACCTATGCCCGTGAGCAAGGCATTTAATCTACAATGCTCTTTTATCATGCGTTTAAATAAAAGGAAATGCTATATGCATTATTGGTAACTAGGTGTGCACTTGTTTAAAAAAAAGTCCGGTACAGCTTTGTACAGATTGGACAAAACAGTAATCGATTAATACCGAGGGAATATTTTCAAAGTTTTAATCATATTTAAACTTACAAAAACCCCGTTGTAGTTACTAATATATAATTTATTTGATTGCACTCTGAAAATGTAATTTAAAAAAATATGTAGGGTAGCAAAAAAAATCAATTTATTACTAACTATAACGATTTTATGCTTTAAATTAAATATTAGCAAATCTTTGAAGATCCCAAGCAACTGCATTTAGTGCCAATATTGTATATATTGGAAATTTTGGCAGGAGGTATTACCTAGTGTATCTGCCTCCTCTACTCAAACCGGTCCACGGTCAAATGCCATTTCGTCTAATTTCCTTCTTATCTCGTCTGCTATCGTTTGGTCTTTCATCAATTCGTCCACTTACCACTTGGACTTATAGCCATTTTGTTACTCACCATTTCGTCTATTAAACAGTTGGTCCAATAGCCATTTTATCCATAACACAATTGGTCTAATTTGATAAGTGTTAATTGGGCGAAATGAATGAAAAGAAAATGGATATTAGATCAACTTGTTCTTAGACGAAATGGCCATAGAAGAACTGGTGATTAGACGAAGTGATTATTGGACCTAATGGTTGTAAGACGAAATGTTGATGGGCGGAATGGCATTAGACTAAATGAAGGTAGAGCATGTGACGAATGGACGAATTGGTAATAGACGAATCGGCAGTTTACCAACACATCTACATCAGAAAATTTAGATGATTGAAAAGTACTTAGTAGAACCTCGGTCATATTTGCTATACGGCAGCCGTACGGCGAGTCGAAAAAAAACGTGTTAACATTTTCTATACCAGCTACATGTAGGTACGAATATGAAAATGAATAAAACGGCCGCCGTAGAGCAAATGTGACTGGGGTATAAGCTATGCACCATTGCGCCATGGAAGTGGGAGGTCTAAACTTCCTACATCCCTGATTGTACTGAGTGATGTTATAAACAATTAAGGCCCATATTCTCAAAAGATACTTCAATAATTGTATACCATGATGGTATCAAACCATGGACTATGTACAACGGTTATTTTATCTCGTGCTCAAAGGTAAATCAAATTAAATGCGCACTTTCTGCAAAATGAGCTTAAAATGGAGCGTCTTAATGAATTACATTACAAATAATGAAAAAAATTATGAGTGCAATGGACAGAATACTTCATGAGATGAAAGATGAAATGATCCATTAAACGCGGCGTACCCGAGTTGAATGGATCTTACACGTCATCTTTCACCGAACGAAGTATTCTGTCCATTGCACGAATGATAAGAACATTCATTATTTGGTTTATTATGACACCTAAAATAATATTATTTTTCATATGAAAATTTATGAATTTCGATGCAAATTATGCTCACAGAGTGCGAGCTCGGTCTGTTGATTATTATACAAAATATGTCTATGAGGGCAATGGACAGAATATTTCATGAGGTGAAAGATAAAATGATCCATTCAACGAGGCGTAGCAGAGTTGAATGGTCATTCTTTTCATCTTTCACCGAACGAAGTATGCTGTCCATTGCACCAATGATAAGAACATTCATTGTTTGGTTTATATGACACCTAAAATAATATTATTTTTCATATGAAAATTTATGAATTTCGATGCAAATTATGCTCACGGAGTGCGAGCTCGGTCTGTTGATTATTATACAAAATATGTCTATGCGGGCAATGGACGGAATATTTCATGAGGTGAAAGATAAAATGATCCATTCAAAGAGGCATAGCAGAGTTAAATGGTCATTCATTTCATCTTTCACCGAATAAATATTCTGTCCATAGCACGAATGATAAGAACATTCATTATTTAGGTTTATCATGACACCTGAAAATATATTATTTTTCATATGAAAAGTTATGAATTCGATGCAAATTATGTTCACGGAGTGCGAGCTAGGTCTGTTGATTGTCGTGTACATACAACATACGCGCTGCCAACACGCATAGACTAATACACACAATTTCTTGCATCATGATACAATGCGCTTTTGGTGTTACCCCGGATTTAGATCGAGCTACCATCACCGGCGCTCAGTGCATGAAAGGAATTAATCCTGCCGGGTACCCATTTACCTCACCTGGGGCCCGTTTCATAAAGCTGTTCGTAAGTTAAGAGCGACTTTAAGAACGGCTGGTGATCCTTTCTTGTGGTAAACGATGTTCACCATTAATAATTATTTAGCTCGTAAGAAAGGATCACCAGTCGTTCTTAAAGTTGCTCTTAACTTACGAGCAGCTTTATGAAACACCCATCTGGGTTGAGTGCAGCACAATGTGGATAAATTTCTTGCTGAAAGAAAACACGCCATGGTTAAGATTCGTACCCACGACCTCTGTTTGAAAGGCGAGTGTCAAAGTTATTATTCTCATCATCATCAATTTTATTATTATTAACATTATTATTAATATCATTATCATTGTTATTATTATCAATATTATTATTGTAAATGTTATTATTATCACTACTGTTGCTGTTTTTATCATTATTAAGATCAATATTATTATCATACTTTCATGTCCATGCGAATTATGTCCCAGTAATGTGTGGAGACTACACATTACTTTCTGATGTGATCGATACCATTATTACAATCATGTCCGATACAGGTTTGTACAGATTTGATGAACAATAATCGATTCATACCCTGAGAGTATTTTCAAACTCAAAATCATAATTAAACTTAAAAAAACGACTATGTAGTTGTCAATTATGTTTAAAATTATTTATTTTATTGCACTATGGAAATGAAATAAACTAAAACAATATCAATGATAGCAAAAGAAGTTTTAAGTTGATACTAACTATGACAGTTTTTGCTTTAAAACAATTATGAACAGATCTTCACCTCTCTATTTACCACTCTAGGCGACACGCCTATTATTTATTTTGGCAGGAGGTAGCACTTCTGAAAAGCTACCCCCAAATGTTCCAACTCTTCATCAGGAAATCTGGAGGAAGCAAAGTAATATCTCAGTATCATTTGCCCTACGACAGCTGTACGCCGGGTCGAAAAGTCGTTATAACATTTCTTATCAGCTACATGTAGTAACAAAGAAACCGCGTAGCAAGGATTTCAATTTAGAGGGCGGTAAATGCACGCGAAGCAGGGAGTGCAGGGAGGGGGAGTTTCCTCCTCCAGCGCAAAGCTTTCGGTGTTTCATAAATTAAAATGAAAGAGAGCCGCCTTTCTTGTCTCTAGTACTTATATCAGCTCCAATTCAGTTGACTTTGTTGTGATTTTGAACCTTGCTTTCAAAAGTGATTGTGAACGCACAAAAAAAGGGATAAAATGGAGGAAATTAAAACAAATTATTACCCCGCGAGAAGCGCGGAAGCTTAAGCTTTTTATCAAGCTTTTTTCCAAAGAAAATGGTCCCGAGGTAAGGGTATTCTCTAAGTTATATTGAATGCTTCCCTTGGAAAGATCAGATTTGATTACAAACAATTTAGCGACAGTGCATATCTTTAACTCGCAAAACAAAGGAGAAGAAGGGTATATGCCGGTAAGAACATTTTCCTCCCTGCGCAGAACAATGAAACTCTGAAATTTCAAAGGGCGGACGATTCATCAAATGCAGATATCTCTGATACCCCCATCGGCTCGAATTCAATTGGATTTTCTAAGATTATTGAACTTCATTACAAGGAAAATAGTGCGCAAAAAGTTGAAACTTCTGTGATTTGTTGAAATCATATAAAAAAGCCTGATGTATAATTTCCTTGACTTATCATTAAGCGCTTCATTTTGAATGATAAAGAAACTTTAGTGTTATTCAAAATTTCAAACTGAGGGCGTAAAATAGGACAGGAGATGAATGTGAAGGGAAATGACATGAAGTTTGATAGAATTTGATAAAAAAATATTATACTTTTTTTTATTAAATACGACACGAATTTTATACCATCCTCTTTGTAAATTAGGAACCTGTTTGCCCCCAAATTATGGTTGTTTAGTAATAAGCCTTCCCAATGCCTGAAACCAAGTGAACTTTTCTTTCTTACCGATGAATCAAAATGCTCTTTTGCCGATTTAACTCTACGTCATAATAGTTGCCTGGACTTTACTCATTACGTCACAATATCTTCTAAAAATGCACCTGTCGCGTTATGTTGTTGCGGATTGTATTTATTGTGCGTTGGTATCATCACCAAATGATGCAACCTGTTTTGGATAATAAAATCATCCCTGAAGAAGGTCTATGACCGAAAATTCGGAAGATTATGTCTCCTCACGGCGTTTCTATTACGTCTTCTTTTGTTTATATATATATATATATACATATTGTGTGAAAGAAATGGATGAAGAGAACAATGGTAGGCGTAGCTTAAATCAAGGTTCCCCAGAGCTATCTACCCTTTGGAAAAATTGGTGATGCCGAAAAAATGTCTCTGCCGGGAATCGAACCCGGGCCCCCAGCTTTGAACGCCGGTGCCCTAACCACTAGACCACAGAGACGGGTTAGTGGCTAGGGCGACCCCTATCAGATTGACCGTCAGATAGACAGATTTTCGACACTATACAAATTATAATTTCCTTTGTCGGGTGAAGGTGGGTTTTGAACAAAGCTGGGGGCCCGGGTTCGATTCCCGGCAGAGACATTTTTTCGGCTTCACCAATTTTTTCAAAGGGTAGATAGCTCTGGGAAACCTTGATTTAAGCTACGCCTACCATTGTTCTCTTCATCCATTTCTTTCACAAATATTGAAATAAAAGAGTTGCCAAAGCTGTTGTACATGTATAACTTCACACATTTATATATATATATATATATATATATATATATATATATATATATATATATATATATATATATATTAATGAGGCAAAGTGTTTTGTACTTAGTTCCAACAGTTTATTTTGAATTCCAAATTTTCGACGTTAGACATACGTCTTCTTCAGGGATAAAGCTCCCTGAAGAAGACGTATGTTTAACGTCGAAAATTTGGAATTCAAAATAAACTGTTGGAACTAAGTACAATGCATTACCACTTTGCCTCATTAATATCTTCTATGTCCAACACGCGGAACTCAATATCGTCATATATATATATATATATATATATCCATTCTGGAAGCTTCTAGTATTGTCTTTAAAAAGAACATTCTGCTTCTTTTTAGAGCAATCCTAATTCTATATAGAAGACTCTTGAATGACCTCAGTGAAATTAACAATGTAAACAACATAGCTAATCCTATTGTCCTTTTCCCCTGCTAGCAGTCTATTGTCTATTGTCCATTGTACATTTCAAAAATACCATACATTACTCAGCCTCATTTTTACAAAGCTTAATTGAGGCATTCTGGAATATTCTTATTACGCAATGAACTTCTTAGAGAAAAAAAAAACTACATGGATGAATGTAATTTCTCTTCCAATTCTTCTTATACATAACACTACATAACACCAGTTGTTGCTACACGCATTCTTGCTTTAAACAGGGACGTGAGACGCCCCTGCTTTAAATATAAAGGGGGAGTGAACTGTATGTGGTCTCTCATTGACTATGTGTTATGAATACATAGTCTTAAAATGTACTTTTTCAGATATCTAATAATACTACAGAGAATAAATTGACCTTTACTTGTATTTGTTTAGAGAAACTAAAATGTTTTGAGAGGAAAAGTAATTGTTTTGCTGACTGGTAACATAATTATTGCGGTATAAATGTACTGAGTAGTTATTATAGCATGTCATTATTCATGTGGGTCTATATTACTTGACTACACTAGCATTATGGGTCAGGAAATTGGCCAGGTATGAGTAGTTGAGGACTCGAGGTGGCGCTATTGGTTCGTATCTGCTTTAAATGAAAACATTTTAAAGGAAAATATGAATAATCAAGACATCAGCGTCGGTGCTTATCTCATTGAATATTAAACCACCATGCCACTAGAGTTCCTGAGCTTCTTCTGATCATGCGCAGAATAGAACTCCTAACTGGCTTGCTGCAGTCTACAGAGTGGATTTGGCGCTTGAAAATCACATATGTATTATTAAATCAAGGTTTGACAATACCCTTGTACACTTAAAGGAAACCAGAACCCAAGAGAAGAAGCAATCTTATTGGAAAGAGTAAAATGAGAGGAACAAGTTAAAAGAGCTTCATCAAAATCGGTTATGAATAATAAGCAAGTTATGGACGTTTAACAAGTCTTGTTGTACTTTCTATGGCGATCCTCAAATTGGCAAACGTGCTTCTAAATGGCTGATTTTGCGGACAACTCTCCATTTGTTTTGTACACAAATTTTCAGATTTCCCCCCTTTATTTTACATATTTCACTTTATCTCCTCCTGACCTTGACATATGTGATGAGAATTATATTTTCCCATGACACATTTTGTGCTCATAATTGCAAGATGCAATTTGAAAGATAATGAGGAAAATCTGAAAATTTGTGAACAACACAAATGGAGAGTTGTCCACAAAATCAGTCATAGAAAGTACAAGACTTTTTAAACGCCCATAAATTGCTTATTTCATAACTGATTTTGATAAAATTGTTTTTAATTGTACCTCTCATTTTACTCTTTCCAATTATCTTGCTTCTCTTTTACGGTTTTGGGAACATTTCGGAGAGGTGCTGGCGCACTTCTCCGATCAAAATTTGCCCGTATCCGACCTGACCTAGTCAAATCGGCATAAGGGAGCTCCGGCGTTTGCTTAGGCTGCTCAGCCTGCCCATAGATTATAAAGAGATTTTTATTTATTTAAAATTAAATAATTTTTAAAAAGTTAGTCGCTAAAAGGGTTACAATTATATAGATTAAAATTTTCGATAGTAATTCTAGAATCAAATTGTTTTTAAATTTTCAATTCTGAGATTTTTCAAATACAATCCAAATAACTACGCATGAATGTAGTTTTTGAAAGGTATTATGGTTGCCCCCCAAAATATGATTTTATAATCGATTTAGTCCTTTTTTAACCTATCAAACAAAGTCAGATATTAGACAGCATGTACAGACCCTATTGAAGTTTTTATCAACACGTGGGTCTTCACAAAAGACTAAGTCATAGTCCATTCCATAATTTTTTTTTGAACAAACAAGTGCACACCGAGTTACCAATAATGCATATAGCATTTCCATTTATTTGAAAGCAGGATAAAAGAGCATTGTAGATTAAATGCCTTGCTCACGGGCATAGGTGCCGTGGCCGGGGATTGAACCCCGGACTTTCCATGTATAGCCAGGCGCCTTAGACCACTCGGCCATTCCATAAAATGTTGCTTTGAATCAATACAGAAAAATCAACAAGCATAACGATAAAAAATCATAAAAATCGGACGTGAAAGTAAGAAATTTCTGATATTTCATAGTTTTGCTTAGTTTTCACAAAACAGTTATTATGCACAACGCACTGACATGCCAATGAGAGGGGGGTCGATGATATCCCTCACTCACTTTTTTTTATTGTTTGAATTACAATAATTCAAATATATCAAGTTTTACAGATTTGACAAAAAGGACCTGAACCATAAAGTGTTTAAAAAATAATAATTCCACATGTTCAGTGAGGGATTAAACTTTGTTTCAAAGGACAATGAGGAGAAAATTATTCATTTTCCATGTAATAAGATACAAAAAGTGAGTTGGTGACGTCATCAGTTACCTCATTTGCATACCGACATATTTTGTGAAATTAAGAGAAACTTAAAAATGTCATAACCTTCTTACTTTATAACAGATTTTATTGAAAATGTCAGTGTTATTGTGGTTGGATTTTTCACTTTACTCAAATCGACTTTTTTGTTTGGGTGGACATGTACTTTAAATTAAAAGAAAGAAAATGGCGCACTTAGCTCCTTTGATCGCTTTCAACTGAATTATTGATACTTAAAATACATCTACAATCATACAAAAAGTCAAGTCCACCCCAGAAAAACGTTGATTTGAATCAGTAGAGAAACATCCAACAAGCGTAATGTTGAAAATTTCATCAAAATCGGATATAAAATAAGAAAATTATGACAGTTCAAAGTTTTGCTTATTTTTCACCAAACAGTTATACGCACAACTCAGTGACAGGCAAATCAGAGAGTGATGTCCGTCAATCACTATTTCTTTTGTTTTTATGGTTTGAATTATACAACATTTCATTTTTTACAAATATGACAAAATTGATAAGGACCAACTTGATTGAACCATGCTAATTGCACATATTCATGGTAAAATAAAATTTCTTCCACACGAGGAGAAAAATAAAATATTTCCAATTTTATATAATAAAATAGAAAAGAAATAGTGAATGGGTGACGTCATCAGTCTTCTCATTTGCATACAGACCAAGATGTGCATAACTGTTTTTTTTTCTTTTATTAAGTGAAACTTTAAAATGCTATAACTTTCTTATTTTAATTCCGATTTTTATGAAATTTTCAGTGTTATGCTTGTTGGATTTTTCGCTTTCTATTCAAATGAACTTTTTGTTGGGGTGGACTTGTCCTGTAAGGGAATGATCGACTTCAACCTTGGGTTTATCACTATACCTGTATACCTTACCCTAACCATGAAACCCTATTGCAACCTTATTAACCCTAATACCTTTGTCACATTTCTTCTGAGGCGGCTTCAAACCACCTATAATGTGGCAGGTACAAAACAAAAAAACATGTTAATACGACTGTCTTCGAGCAAATGTGACTGAGGAATTATCTTATATCCTAGAGGAAAAAAAGCATAGAGCGATCAATAATTGTCGCCGGAACAAATGTCGTCGGAATAAATGTCGTGACACTTGATGGCTGATAAGGAAATTTTCACTATACAGGAGAATGCTATCGTAGCATTCACCCGACCAAAATTTCAGTAGTGTGGCTCCGTATCCGAACGACCTAGTCGGACGGACCGGAGCCAGGCTCCACTACACTTCACAAGTATCAATGATGGCGAGAAGAATTTATACAAATATATTATTTTTTTTTTCTAGTTAGCGTGCTTTAGAAATTGTTTGTTAATATATAGGTTAAAAGTTTAGATTTTTTTGAATTATTACTGTTTTAATTTCTAAACAAAAAAATTTCGTGAAAAAATTTGCAAAAAAGATTAAAATAGCTATGATTGAATGAGACATTTTAAAGGTATCGTGGTTGACATTTCATAAAATAATATCGATAATAAAGATAAAATAATGGAATCGATTCTTTTTTTTCTATTTAGCTATCGAACAAAGTGAAGAGCCTAGTCTGCATGCACAGACCCAATTGAATTTTTATCAACACAGGTGTCTTAAAAAAAAGACTAGAACATATATTAAAGGTCGAAATCACTCAAGAAAAAAAAGTGGATTTGAATCAATAGAGTACTACGATATTAAATATCAAACAAATAACCAAAAAATTAGATTATTTGGCTATTTTTTATTTACAGGAAATAGAGCACAAAGTAAACAAAATAATTATTATATTAATAAAAAAATATGATAATCCAAATAATCCGTATTGGCTGGCAAGAAGTTCTTTATCAAAAGTCCACAATGCTGGCGATGATGAATTTTTTTAACAAGTGTACACCTCGTTATCAATAATGCGTGAAGTATTTCAATTTATTTGAATGCAGGATAAAAGAGCACATGTGCTGTGGCCGGGGATCGAACCCCGGACTTTCCATGTATAGCCAGGCACCTTACCGCCCTTTCACAGGGTACCAAACTCGTAATTTGAATGATGATTCCAGTGAAAAATAATTCTAATTACGAACTTTTAGCACGTGTGAAACCAAACTAGAATCCCGAACGTTAAGCACAATCACGAATTCAAATTCTACTCCGGAGGTGAATTCCAGTTAAGTTTCACTCAAATTACGGTACGAAGTTTACGTCTGAAAGGGTTGACCTCCAAACAATCTTTTGAGGGGCGGAGCTTACGTGACCTTTCGAGCACTTCCGTAGATAATACAATTTCATGCGCTCATCGTAGTTTCTTTTTTTGCGATGCAGTGCTTTGATTGGGTTTGATTGACAAGTCACCAAGGACACAATACCGCCTTCGCTCAGGAATTCGAATTCAAATCACAGTTTTCGAGTGAACTTGTGAGCGGGACAATGATTCTAAAGACGAAATGCAATCATCACAATGATGATTCACGATTCTCGTGTGAAAAGGCCCTTAGACCACTCGGCCACGGCACTTCCATTGATGTTGGCATACGATTTCAACACACCTTCCGATCTTATTGTTACTGTGTGTAATTAAAGAGAGCAGGAGACAGATAGATATGAGATTATACAGTGAAAAGAAAAGTAGAAAGAGGGAAGGAGGGAAAGATAAATGTCCCCAAAATGCTTCTAGGATAAAGGGCTGGGTCATACTCTCGGCTCAGCCAAAATGTACACAGCAAAAACTCCGGTGTTAACCGGTGTACATAGTGGACCACACCAGTTATTTTACACCGGTGTTAAATTGACAGTGTTAGTTTAACACCTATAGGTGTTATTATAACACCTTCGGTTATTACATTTACACTCTTTGGTGTTATGTTCAGTCTCTAGGGTGTAATTTTAACACCTCAGGGTGTGGTCCTCTATTAACACCAACTGGTGTCAGTTTTAACACCACAATTTTTACAGTGTAGAACACTTGTACCAATCTATTGCCAGAAAGTATTATGTAATACTTGTATTCATATATTGCGACGATTTCCAACTAAAGGTAAGTGATTAACATCTAAAGAGATCGAAAGGGATAGTTATACAATATTGATGAAACCACAGTTGCATAAATTATTGTTGCATATATTGCCAACAGTTCCGCGTTGACTGTGGGAACAAGCCATTTCAAAATCAATGAGTATATCTTCTCTTTTTTCAATTTATCAAAAGCCATCAGGGTCACGTGTTACAGTAACGCACTTCCAAATGTTCGGCTCATGATCAGCCTGGATTGTTTGGGAAGGTAATGAAGAAATTCGGGAGAAACGCTAAGGCACTTCTCCGTTCAAAACTTGAGTATATAAGGCTACGCAACCGATCCGACCTAGTCAGATCGGCTTATGGTGCCCCATGTCTGCGTTTGCACCTAATATATCTTGTATAAAATTCAAATTTCATATAATTAAACTATATTCTTAAAAAACAGTTAGCGTAGCGTGCTACGAAACATTCATTATCATTAAAATGGAAATATTTGATTATAATGCTAGATCAAAGTGTAATTTTTATTTTTGATTAAATGTTTTTCTCCAAAAGCATTTAAAAACACGCATAAACTATAGCATTATGATGTTAAGGTTGGCACTTGTACAAGTACCATATTATAATCGATTCATAATTCAAGCTATCGAACAAGGGCAGAGCGTAGTCTGGAGTTACAGACCCTAATTGAAATTGTTCTCACCACGTGGGTCTTGAAAAAAGACTAGAAAATAAGTTATGTTTTGGTTTCAATTAGGACGTTAAAGAATGGAATAGATACCCCAAAGCTTAAGTCCAACACGAAAATTCTTATTTGAGAGCTTGCAAAATGTCTTAAATTAATTGTTTGCTTACTTTCTAGTTTATCATTGTAAATGTATTTGTATTATTCCTGTTTTATTTGTATGTTAGTTTTTTTTCATCATTAATATATGAAGAGCCCACTTGCAAAAGGGGTTAGGTCCATTTTACAATGTATAGATTTTTAGTGGCTCTATAAGATGATACCAAAGAAAAGTTGAAATTCCCATTAAAAACTTATCTAAATTGGCAAAGAAAATCACTTTGTTTTCAAAAGGGGTTAGGTCTATTTCAGTTTGGTTGCAAAAGGGGTTGAAGACAAGTAGATTTCTTTTATACCCAATTTTATGTTCACATGATAGGGTAGTACATCATGACATTTTAGTTTCTCATAAGAGTATTGCAATAAGTGAGAATCAAAATGGTTTTTCTCGGAATGGTCCAAAGTGAACCTAACCCCTTTTGCAACAAAACTCTTCATATGTATATATGTTTGTTTATGCCATAATGTTTTATACATCTTCCTTTGCTTTGTTAATATGTTGTTATATCAATTTCATTAAGGGGCCTCTTTCACAAGCTGTGCTTCTACGGGGTCCTAAACATTTTTTTGTTATATTATTTTTGCCAACCTTTGTACTTAACATTTGTAACATTTCCCCTCATTGGTTTGAATTAACTCATATCACTTATCACTTAATAGTATACTAAATAAATATGTGATCGATATAGACTTTAGCTCGTGCACATAATGTATTAAAATGTCACATCCTCTAAACGATGAAAGATCCATACTGATTTAAAGGATCAAGGATCGAGCCCCTACTATTTATTTCCTCTTGATCAATTAAAAATTTAGATAAAGTCTAAACACTTACATTTTAACCACAGATACTGTGTAATAATAATCTTTAACTCAGATTTGTTGATTAGTTTATAACTAACCATCCAAGTTAATTATTTATATACGAACTAATGGAAATATTTCCCTTGTTTTGTATCTTTGAAATAAAAATAATAAATTCCTTGAATTCTAAACAGATTTCGACAGGAGACAGTACATTTATCTCTGACTCCTACTTACAAGAAACAAAATTTATCATGAAAGGGACAACTCCACCCCAACTAAAAGCTTATTTGAATGAAAAGAGAAAAACCCAACGAGAAATAATACTGACAAATTATTCAAAATCGGATGTAAAATAAGACAATTGTGATATTTTACAGTTTTTCTTCATTTCACAAAACAGTAATATGCACATCCTGGTTGGTATGCAAATGAGGAGACTGACGACATTATCTACTCACCATTTCTTTGTACTTTCTTAAATGAAATATTCAAATTTTCTCCTCATTGTCAAGTGAAACAACGATTAATTCCTCCCTGAACATGTGGAATTAGCACTGTTTAATACTATATGGTTCAGTCAACTTGGCCCTTATTGTCAAATCTGTAAAAAATGAAATATTGTATAATTCAAACTCATTTGCATGACACTGAATTGTGCATATCACTGCTTTGTGAAAAATAAGCAAAACTTTGAATTGTCATAACTTTCTTATTTTACATTCAATTTTTATGAAATTTTCAGCGTTATGCTAGTTTGATTTTCCTCTATTTATTCAAATCATTATTTTTCTGGGGTGGACTTGACCTTTAATAATAATTGTTGTTTGTCCTCATATCACTCTGGACCTGGTTCCTTTACATAAACTGAACTTTCTTGAAATCATTTCAAATTCAATGACGTTACATTGTCCATAGTGTCGAAATTCTTAAAAATTAGGTTTATTGTCACCGTCCTAAGGTTCTATGACATTTGCTCTGGCGACAAAATCTCAGAAGGAAAAAAAGAGTTTAAGAACCCAGACTTCAATAACCACCTTCAAGGGCAACCTGAAAAACACATACCTGTTTAAGAGTGATTTTTGATAGACATTGACTTATTGTTCAGACATGTATTATATGTAAATAATTTTTGTTGTTCTGCTCTGAAGCGCCTTGAGCATCTAATCAAGATGGAAAGTGCGCTATACAAATCTCATTTTTTATTATTATTTTTTTATCATTATCATTATTATTATTCCTCTAAACAGGATCAAGTCCGTATTTTTTTCTTGAATAACTTTGCTCTAACAAAAAGCACCAAGTAATTTCAAGTGCAACTAGGAACTTTACACTACTAATGTCCGAGAGTCTTTCTTATCAATCTGGTTGTACCCAAGATAGCTGCCTTCTGAATGTCGTACATCCGAAGGTGAGGAGAGATCTTGGTTATGCAGGCTTCCATTCCCTTCTTCACCATTCCTGAGTGACCAATGATGACTGGTGTGACCTCTGCTTTCACGTTCCACATCCTCTCGATCTCAATCCTTAGGTCTTGATACTTGAGCCGTTTGTCTCTTTCCTTTACAGCAATGTTGATATCGTGGGGAACAGAGACCTCAATGATATTTACTACGTTGTTGTCTCTGACGATGATGTCCGGCTTGTTGCAGTTGATGGTTCTATCCGTTAGTATGCCACAGTTCCAATATATGGTGCTGTTATTGATCGTGGTGATCGTTTGTGGCTGATGTTCCCAAGCGTGATCACAAGTCATTTTACCGCGATCCTTCAGTAGTTGCCAATGGATAAGTTTGGCAATATTGTCATGTCTTGTGATGTACTCAGTTCCAGCAAGAGTCGAACATGCTGATACCAAATGCATGATTGTTTCGGTCTCTTTTCCACACATCCTGCAAGTGTCGTCTGTGTCTCTTCTGAGGATAGATTTTTCGTAGGCACGGGTCCTCACCACCTGGTCCTGAATAGCATAGACGAACCCTTCAGTTTTACCTCTTAGTCCCGCCGACTTAAGCCATTGATGGGTGTCTTTCTGGTCTACGAACTCCCGATGCGTCTGTTTTTCATGGTGGCCATGAAGTCGCTTGGATTTAAGTTGCTCTTGAAGTTTCTTGTGAAAGGAGCATTTAAGTCTTGCCTTCTCTTTTTCACCGTAGGGTAGTGTCAGTCGACGTTGTGCCAATAAGATAGATGCTTGCTTGTTAATGGAGTATATTGCTTGACAATTATCATAATCGAGGGATATACTCGTCAGTATATCAGGTGGATTGGATAGGTAGTTGGCGAGGTTCGTTGCTTCCATATTCCAGACCATCTCAATTTGTTGTAGACCTCTTTATTATTATTATTATTATTATTATTATCATTATCATTATTATTATTGTTATTATTATCATCATCAGTATTATTATTATTATTATCATTATTATTATTATTATTATTGTTATTATTATCATCATCATTATTATTATTATTATTATTATTATTATTATCAAAATCTGCACGTTAAAGATAAAAACCAGCTGTGGTAACGATTTCAGTATGAGTTCAAACAGAATCCAATAAAATTACCACCAAAGGGTTTGTACGTATAAATAAAAATATGTGCCAGATAGATCAGGAAGAAAATGCGTATCTGCCGAGAAATGAGCAAAATAAGCACCGAACTCCATCAAATGCCGGGTATTTTTCGAAACAATTTTAATACACTGTCCCATATATGCTTTTCTGTGTTAGTGATCATCAGGTTTATCGATATGGAGCTAAGATTTCATGATTTTTACAAAGATAAATTCACATTAATGTACCAGAACTAGATGTGTGGTCAATTATTTTTACAATTCACCTTGACTTAAAAAGACTTTCTCATGAAATGATTGTTTGCAGCAACAACTGTATTTTACTTTCAAAGTCAAACATTCAATCTAACCCCTAAAATTAAATAAACCTTAATAATTTGTTTTACATTATTCTGAATCAAAATCTCTCCAATCCTCACTCTTACCCCATGCCCTCTGGGATATTAAAGGCCAAGTCCACCCCAGAAAATTGTTGAATCGAATCGATAGAGAAAAATCAAACAAACAAAACGCTGCAAATTTCATCGTAATCGGATATAAAATAAGAAAGTTATGACATTTTTAAGTTTCGCTTATTTTTCACAAAACAGTTCAATGCACAACTCAGCAATATGCAAATGAAAAAGTCGATGATGTCCATCACTCACTATTTCTTTTGTTTTTTATTGTTTTAATAATGCAATGTTTCAATTTTTACAGATTTCATAATAAAGACCAATTTAACTTAACCGTAAACTTTTAAAATAATGGTTATTCCACATGTTCAGTGAGAAATAAAACTTTGCTTCACTTGACAAGGAGGAGAAAATTAGAATATTTCATATTTCATATAATAAAATACAAAAGAAATAATGAGTGGGTGACGTCATCAGTCTGCCAATTTGCATACCGACCAGGATGTGCATATAGCTGTTTTGTGAAATTAAGCGAAACTTTAAAATGTCATAACTTTCTTATTTTATATCCGATTTTGATGAAATTTTCAGTGTTTTGCTTGTTGGATTTTTCTCCTATTTTTCAAATCAACTTTTTTGTTGGGATGGACTTGTCCTTTAATACCGGAGCAAATGTCGAAGGAGCAAAATATCGTGTCACTCATCCGATATTTTTATCCGGTTCAATGTCAAAATTAAAATATGGTGAAATCATTAATCATATTTCGTTTTATTCGATAGTGTCGTAACTCGTTGTGTTCACATTAAAATTTCTTATAGAACATAGTTACATGAATTACATGCATAACATGTATGAAATATAATTATACAGAATGACATTGGACAATGACAAAAAAAAATCACGAGGATATTTTTTTTCCAATTAGGACTTAAAAGTAGACTTGGGATCGTGTCACTTTTTGAGCAGCTGATTTAAACAAATTATCAAACTAACATGAAACATGTGTATGAATGCCTGTATTTGTCTACAAACACCATGAAACAGAACACAATATAGGATGACAAACTCTAATTTAGATACAAGCAGCAATATTTACTAGCCTGATTTTGAGAACCCGTCTGCTCGTTTATTTATGATCGATATAGACTTAAGGTCGTTCATACGATTTAGTCGAATAACACCCTCTCTAGTCAATGAAAGATCCATACTGATTCAGAGGTTTAAGGGGCAAATTCCACCTCTTAATTTCAATTTCAATCAATTAGAAATCAATACAAAATTAAACAATTACATCTGATGTATACACATATCTATAATAAGAATCCAAGTATAGGTTGATTTATTGGTTCAATACTAACTATAAACATTTTATTATTTAATTCGATTAGAAATTTAAAGAGGAATCCAACCCAACTAAAAACTTGTTTTTGTAAGAAAAAGAAAAATCAGACAAGTTGATAGGTGAAAGTTTGACAATATTGGACAAACAACAAGAAAGTTATGATTTTTTAAAAGTTGTAAATATTGGTAATCACTGTACCCATGGAGACTTCAAATTGGCCGCATATGGGATGTCATAGTGATGTAAGGCAAGGACTACTCTTCCATGTACTCCAATACATATTGTGGCTAAAATTTCATTTTCCCAAAAAGTTTTATTTCAAATTATATTTTTCTTTCATGAGGACATAAAACAATATACTACCTGGATTATATTGAGATTACTGCCCCAGGGGAATGGGTACTTAGGAGAAAACCACAAATCCCTGATAATAAAGTACATGGCCTATGGGAAAGTTGTCCTTGCCCCTTGTCATAATTTACTTACCCAGTTGCCAATTTGAAATCTACATACTATTAGTGATCTCAATTTAAAAGCAGCTATAACTTTCTTATTCCTTGTCCGATTTCTTTCAAACTTTCGCCATTCTGTTTAATTTATTTTTCTCCTTCCCAACACAACATTTTATGGCAAAGGCTGGATTCCCCTTTAAGTACTCCCAATCGAAATGTTTTCTAAATTTTGTAAGGAGGCAGTATCTTTCTGTCTCCCAATACAGTGATTGGATACAAATTCCCGAAATTCAAAGACATTTACTGGGGTTTTAAAGTGTTTTTCAACAAAAATCGGTCAATAATACAGCGAGTCTAAATTTGGTCCAAGTGACCAAAATCAAGGAATTTACCATTTTTTGGTTCACCCCCTTTTTAAAAATAAGAACAAAATTACGAAGTGCGCTCCCGGACCGCGAGAGGAAAATTTTGAGCTACGTATCGAGGTAAACAACGTTTAATTGTAATTTACGGATTATCCGGAATTACCTGAATTTCTTTCATGATCCGAAAATTACTTAAAAATGATCCGCATGACCCGGAATTCGGGTAATTTCCTTCAAAGTGGAAACACGGTGACCAGTGTTTATTGACACACCATTTTCTCCGTTGACAATTGCTCCAGGTTAGGCGACCGCACACCTTACGATTGGTCTGCGACTCAATTTTGGAATATACGTAGTACAATTTGATGCTAATATTGAGACTTGGAATATCTTACTGTGTAATGTTCGAAATCATCTTACGAATACCTACGTTCAAACCTGTGACTATGCTATCATCCTTCTTAGAATAAAAGCAAATTTAATATCTAGTCGTAATGACGTCATAGCAGTCGTACGATTGGCTACGATTTGAAACTAATTTGGCCTTTACTCGAAAGTGAGGGCTTGCAATCTTTCAAAATGGTTATATAAATATTCCTTCATTTAATTTTAACCTCAAATAAAATTATATGTTCCATTCACATTTTCAGAAAATGAACAAAATGCGATTTGTTCCAAAATCGGATCGCGAACAGTCGTAAGGTGTGCGATGGCCTTTAGGATTTTTAGGGTCAAGGACAGTAGGGGTTTATGTTAGGCTTAGAGTTAGTTTTGGGATAGAGTATAGCGTTGAATCTAGGGTTGAAGTTGGTCATTACATTACTGTGTGGAATTTACAGGGGACAAGTTGTCGTCCGAGCAAAGTCATAAAATCGCCATGTCATCCTAGATATATATACACTGTTAGAAAATTTTTCCTTAAAATAAAAGAAGTTCCTGCAGCAGAGTCTCTAGAACACCTGTAGTCTTACCAGATTGCGTAATCTTACATTATATCATGTAAAATTACAGGAAATCGGTATTTGGTGTATGGAATCTTACAAATTCTTAAATAAAACACCTTGTCCCCTTCTTAAACAGACCTGTTCTGTTAAATTGCAGAATAATTCCTGTTTTATGAATTTACAGAATGATTCTGTTATTGCTTTCTGTAAAACCTTGTTTTTTCTGTAAAATCAGGGTTTTTTAACAGTGAAAGTCTGGTGCACTTTCATAAACTGGACTTTGTGAAATCATGAAATCTTAGCTGAAAACGATCACACTGAAGATGGCCATTTAAAGGGTCGAACGAGCAAAGTGAGAGAGCAAAAAATGACCTTTTAATAAAAAAAAATAATATAATGATTGAGGAAAATATAATCAATTCCTTTTCTTTTGCTTTCTGTTCTTTATTCTCCTTTTTTTTTTTTTTGTGGGGGGGGGGGGGGTGACTTCCCGGCCCCATCTGTACGACAGTACATGTATATAAACTGTATGGTGGTCATTATATTGTTTGAACTCATTTTTAGACCGTTACAACTTATATCTATGTCGACTTATACAGATAAGTGATTATTTATTACACAAGCAATTACACAAGCAATGTCCACGCCGATTATGTTAACAATCCATGTATTTTGATCATGATTATTGAAATGAAAAAATGAATTTATGAATGAATTAACCTTTCAAGTAATCAATTGGTTGATTACATGAGGTGATTGATAAATAACTAAGTAAAAAATTAATGGAATAAAATCGTGCCTTTTGACTTAAACTTCAATCTTAAAGTTACTGATTACTATTTATACATTCTTAATATATCTCTCTCATTATTTTTTTTTTTTTCGATCTGTACTAGTTAGTTGCAAGGTTCTTCATCATTATTATCATTTTATATTTTTTCATTCTCAATAACCACTGGACAATTGTATGATAATGTGTAACTTATTTTAGTGATTGTATAATTATCTTATGAGATTTATAATGTTATCTTATATGGGGTTAGGGTTAGGTATTTGAGAGAAAACGAAAAACGTTAAAAATACAGAAGAAAACATACATGTGCTTTTAATTCTGTTTAATTATGCTCATGTTAATATCATTCAATGCTCATTTGATTTCTAATTTTTATCATACATATATTGTGATTTTCTTTATGGAGAGAAAACCGTCATGTGTTAACAATTACCCGTTTAACGGCCACAATAAATAAAATGACATGAAATTTTGCGAATACATATCACTTTTAAAAAAATACTTTAAATTGTAATCGATGCCAGTATGCCCGACAGAAGTTTATACCCGTTAGATAATACAGTAATCGATTATGCTCTAAAAGTAAATTATTAAAACATCAATGAAAATCACTGAGGTTGGAATATACGTTCCAATGTACTTTGAAATTTTAGGTGTATAGAATTCATAACTTTAATGTATTGAATATTGAATATTTATATTTTTGAACAAAAGTATTATAGCGATGGTATTTTCAGCTAATTGCTAACCATCACAGAGCATCGGTTTGAAACATTTATATCAGTCAACCGTCCCAATTAGCGTGCGCGAGTTATGCTCGCAGCGCCAATGTAGCAAATTTTAGATGGAAACAGCTGAACAAGCTGTCTTCCTCGCATCAATGGAAAGGTAATTGTCACAGATAGAGTACATGCACATTTGTGTTTTTCTGATTCTTATTCACGTTAAATTACAGTTTGGCGAAAGGAAACAAAGCAGGAGCCCCCCCCCCCCCTCATCCGACACCAAAATAATAATAAAATTAAATCAAATAATCATCACTCCGGAAGACGGAAAGTCAACCTGCCTGAAACGTCGCCTACACAATTGCTACTGCTACTACTCCGCCGCTGACTCAAGCCAGCCTTCTCTCACCTACTCATGACTGCCTACTACTCAGCTTTCCATTCACTCTGGTTTACAGTCCTTTTAAGGACTATACTTTTTTCGAAAAGAATACTCTACGTCCCAACCTCCACTTTCTCGCCTCTCCATTTCACCTCCATTTCTATCCACTTCTATCTCAGTCCCTCTTGGACTTTACACATGGTGTACTGTAAACCACTTCCGCCAAATAACAGAATGAATGAATAAGATTTTGAAATATCAGGAATAAATCACTTACCGCAGAAGAGCATAATGTTTGACTTTGAATAAGCCGTCATGATGAGGCATGATACGAAAGAGAGGATGGATATCTGCATGGTACAATGGTCTGAGAAAAAGAGCCGAAGCACGTACCCGCCAACGACGAGACCTACGCAATAAAAATAGTTCCAAGAGAGCAATCAATACCAAATCGGGCAAGCATGAGGATGATAATTAATTGGAGGAGGATGGTAGTGATGTTGATGGTGATGGTGATGATGATGACGATGGTGATGATGATGGTGATGATAATGATGATGATGATAATGATCATGGTGGTGATGATGATGGTGATGATTTTAATGATGATGGTGATGATGATAATGGTGGTGATGATGATGATGATGATGATGATGATGGTAATGATCATGGTGGTGATGATGATGGTGATGATTTTAATGATGATGGTGATGATGATAATGGTGGTGGTGATGATGATGATGATGATGATGATGATAATGGTGATGATGGTGATGATGATGATGATGATGGTGTTGATGATGATGATGATGATGATAATGATGATAGTGATGATGGTGATGATAATGATGATGATGGTGGTGATGATGATGATTTTGATGATGATGTTGATGATGATGTGATGGAGATGATGATGATGGCGATGGTGATGGTTTCATAGTGATGATGTGAAATAAGTAAATAAATAGATAAAAAGATAGTAAGCATAGAGATAAAATAATTGATTAATTAATCGATAGATAAATAAATGAATGAATAAATAAATAAACAGAGAAATAAATAAGTATAATGGATCGAATAACATTATGCTATTTCATATGCACTCACCAAATCCAGAAAATATGAAAGTCAGTCCGTTAAATAAACCAATAAGGGCTGATGACCAGCAGAATGGCTGACCTGATAAGAAAATAAGAAGAAAAAAAAATCATTTTGCTTCAAAGATCAAGTCCATCTCAACAACAAGTCGATAGGGAATAGGGATACAATCAAACAGGCCTCACACCCATAATTTCACCCAAAAAATTGGATGTTAAAGGAAAATGAAACCTTTGGAACAAGATAGCTTGTGTGAAAACAGAAAAATCAAAGAAACAGATCAACGAAAGTTTGATAAAAATTGAATGAATAATAAGAAAGTTATGAGCATTAGAAGTTTAGGTCGTTATTGTAATGTAGATCCTACTATTGACAGCGTGACAAAGATGTGTGATATCACATGTGAACAACTTTCCCATTGCTTTTGTATTTGTTTAACTTAAAATGCCTCATTTATCACACCTATCATTACATCACTAATTCTTTCTATAGGAGGGCTTGTAATACAGATTTTCAAACAATATATTATGGATATGGATATCACCATAAGAAAGAGCAAAAAGAGACATTTGCGGGTATTTCATAGTCCATCTAAGGGAAAGTTGTTCACATGTGACATCACACATATCTGTCGCATTGTCAATGGGAGGATCTCCACAGCATTAGTCATGTTAGTGATCGCAATATTCAAATGCTCATAACTTTCTCATAATTTGTCCGATTTTTCTCAAACTTTCTTCTTCTTGTTCCAGAGTCGGAATATGGGGTGCGAATTCGTCTGAACAATTTGAGATAAAAAAATGAACAAATAGAAAAGTCATCAGTACAGAATGAAGGGTATTTTCAAAGTTAAATTCGTTCTTTTACAAAAACCGTATCGGGGCAGGAATGGTGATATGCAAATGAGGAACCAATGACGTAATCCACACTCATCTTTTCCCTTATATGTTAAGTCTGTGTAAACTATGATTTTTTTTCGGAAAGGTCTTGCTTGATTAATTTTGCAGTTTGTTATAACTTGGCAATTTTACGAGTTAAAGGAGAAACGATCTATTATATTACGATAAGGGGGTGGATATTTCATAATAACAAATTACAAGTCGGTGACGTAATCTGAGTTGTCCAATATCCATTATAAGCCTAACTATTTTGTGAAATTAATCAAAATAAATTGTTTTAACTCTCTTCTTTCACGTCAGCATTGCTGAAACTTCGGGGTCCGACCACTTGACCGAAGGCCCGCGAGAACGACTTTTTTTTGTCCTTCATCAGATGCCGAGTGGTTTAAGGCGCCTCGTTGCAGCGGCGTATGCCTGTTATCAGAGGGGGGAGGGGGCAGAGCCAAATATTTTCCGGTAACTCCGTCTAGAATTGGTGACATAGCTAGGATTTCAGTTTAGGGGCGGTAGTGAGCACGGGAATCGCGCTCCCTGGGGGGTGCAGGGAGGGGGAGTGTCCCCCGCGAGAAGCATGGAAGCTCCGACGTTCCTGTGAATCGTCCTTGTCTGCTCCAGCTCATCTTAATACGTCCTCTGCCCGTTTTCGGAGGGGGGGGGGGGGGTAGAGCCAAAATATTTCCCGGTAACTAAGTCCAGAAGGATTTCATTTTAGGGGGGGGTAGTGAGCCCAAAAAGAAATGAAATTACATAATCGATCACAGAAGGTGTTATTCTTTCTATCCTGTTTGGATTTCATTTTTTATATCAGTCAAAATTTATACCTACGTAAATTAATTTTAATTTTTTTTAATTAAAAAAGAAAGAAAATAACACTCAAACTAATTTTGTAACAACACAATTAAAAAAATATATATAACACGATAAATTATATTTAAAAAAGATATATATACATACTTCATCACTAAGGTAGGTTATTCGAAAAATAAAATACAGATTAATTAAATTTTGTCAAGCACCCGCATTATCTCTGCGCAGGTGCTATTTGCTCTCTGAGTTATCTTTGAACATAAGATTTCTGTAGTTGATAAGAGACGTGAATGTACTTAGTACCGATTATTTCATTAATTAATTGAATAGTTCAATGACTCGATCATGCAGGGCCCACTGGAAGAACAGTTACTTAACTGAACTGGCTAACACGGGTAATTGAAACGTTGTTACTACTATTATTGTCTCGCATGCATAGCAGAGCGAGACTATAGGCGCCGCTTTTCCGACGGCGACGGCGGCGGAGTCGTCATCATTGTAATCTTAAACAAGGTTAAGTTTTTGAAGAGTCGTCATAACTTCGAAAGTATATGGGTCTAGTTCAGGAAACTTGACATAAGGGTAATCGAGTATTACTGAACATCCTGCTCGAGTTCCAGGTCACATGACCAAGGTCAAAGGTCACTTAGATTCAATAAACTTAGACCATGCTAGGGGAATCCATATCAAAATCTTAACCAAGGCTAAGTTTTTGAAGAGTCGTCATAACTTCTACAGTATATGGGCCTAGTTCATGAAACTTGGATATAAGGGTGATAGTGTATCACTGAGGATCCTGCCTGAGTTTCAGGTCACCGAAACTTCTTTTGGATTGCTATATCTGAATATTGCAAAAATGGGGTGAAATATGAATTGAAGATGACAGTAACTGAAAATTATGGTATACTGTAAGTGCAATCAGGGATCCGATTATACATTAACACATCTAACCAACATCATGCCCAATGCATAGGTAACACTACCCCTAAAACAACAGAAGTAATTTTAACGGACATCATAAGCTGGCATTGACTAATTTGGCCGATTTACCCACTGCGATGTATGAAACTTCATCAAAGTTTCATACGAAGAAAGCTAACTCAATTATTGTGGAAAATACAATACTGTTTCAAGTGAGCGCAGCGAGCGAGCCTGAAGAAATGACAGTTTAAACCAACGTTATCCTCAGCTATACAGCTGTGGGGGGGGGGGGGTATTTCGATACCATTGTGTTGTTAATCAATTATCAGGTGTCAAAAACCATAAAAGCTATCACCCAAGGTTGATGATGTTCATAAAAAAGTATTCTTTTTCATGTAATGTACTGGTATCCAAATATAGCACTGTGCGATGAAAGCATTGTCTTTTACTTCCCTTGACTGATATTTCCCAAACACTAAAGACTATCTCAAATGGGATAACAATTTAGCTGCTCTACCATGTCCACTGATATAATTCGTAACTAAATATTATGGAGGCACCAATCCGTTTCCCATGACAGTTTAACTCTTAACACCATAAAAAGAAGGGGAGATGTGCATTTTTTTACTTAAAGAGATGCTCCGGGCTGAAGATATTTACATCTCAATAAAAAGAGTAAAATTCACAAAGCAAAATGCTGAAGATTTTATCAAAATCGGATAACAAATAACAAAGTTATTGAATTTTAAAAATTTGCATTATTCCGGTGAAACAGTTCTAGGCATATCTTCATGAATATTCATTAGGTGGGCTGGTGATGTCATATCCCCGCTTGTCCTTTTGTATTTTATTGAATGAAATTAGGTTTATTCAAAAATTTTATCCCAAGAAATAAAACAATGGGATTAACAAATTACTAATTATGTGCATTAGTTATGTATTGCTGCGACTTATTTCATCATTATGGAGACACATCATTTAAACAAGTCATGTATGAAAAAATGAAACAAATCATGATATCATGTAATAACATAACAAAAAGGAAAGTGGGGATGTGACATCATCAGCTCACCGAATAATCATGACAACGTGCATTAAATTGTTTTCACAAAATATTGCTAAACTTAAAAATTCAATAACTTTGTTATTTGTTATCCGATTTCGATGATTTTTTTTTGCATTTTGCTTTGTGAATTTTACTCTCTTTTGGATATAAATATCTTCAGCCCAGAGCATCCTTTTAAAAAGAAACGGTTGTAATCCACTTGTCTACTCGCAGATGGTCTCATAATTCTCAGATCGCATATCATGCCTAAATAAACCCACTTGTTCTACTACCAATTTGGTCCCATTGGCATTTGGCCCAACAATGAATTTAGTCTACATGTAATTCTCAGTTGGGCCAAAATATATGCCTGATGATGGTTTGTTTTCCACAACTTACTTTTTCGCAACATTTTTCAAATGAAACTTTGGTTCATAAGTAGATAGGAAGCAAACCGGTGTACATAGAGGACCACACCAGTTACTTTACACCGATGTTCAATTGGCGGTATTAGTTTTACACCTATAGGTGTTATTACAACACCTTTGGTTGATACATTTACACTCTTTGGTGTTATGTTCAATCTCTAGGGTGTAATTTTAACACCTCAGGGTGTGGTCCTCTTTCAAAACCAACTGGTGTAAGCTTTAACACCACAGTTTTTACAGTGCATATAGTCTCACTGGAAATAAATCTAAATGGGATTAAAAATGGTAATAAGACATCAATGATAGTCCACGAACTGGTTGTATAAAGGCCACTGCACATATTACGACTGCTCTCGTCTTCCAACCGTGTGGATGATAAGTGTCTTTTTAATTGAGCTTTGAAATTACCGAAAGAATACTAATATAACTCTTTTGGTTGATTGCAAGCCTTTAATTTGGGGTAAAGCCAAATTAGTATCATTACTACGACGTCCTTACGACAGAAACAGAAACAGACTTTTATTCTGTATCATAGTCACAGAGTTCAACATAAGTATTATTTTGTATGATGATTTAGAACATTACACAGTGAGATATTCCATGTTTCAATATCATCATCAAATCCTACGTCCTAAATCAAAAACCCTATTCGTCCTATTAAAAAAAGATCGCCAAACGATCGTAAGGTATGCGGTGGCCTAAAAGGGGTGAGACCCCCCCCCCCCCCGGGGGGGAGGGGGCTAGTCAAATGTATTGCTGTACACATGCGTGACCAAATTATTCCCAAACACCCCCTAAACGATTTTTTTCTCTGTGTGCAAAATAACCCCCTGAACAAGTTTTTTCGCGAGCTTTATTTACACATTTTGGCCCCTAAACAAACTGTCGCCAGATTATGACCCCGGGGAAAAAGCTTGGGGGGGGGGAAACATATCCTAAACACGTTTGGCTAGTCTTTAAAAAAAAATTGGAAAAAAAACATACCCTAAATACGTTTGACCCCGCGATTGACCATTGACCAGTCTTTCAAAACCACCCTATTCTTGAAAATCGGTGATTGTGATACCCTTATAGAGTGCACGCGCGGCCCTCGTCCAAACCTGAAAAAACACCCCTTTATACGCGTTTTTTTTGGGGGGTTACACATGTGTACAGCAATATATTTGACTGCCCCCCCCCCCCCGGGATGAGACCAAACATAAAGTAGATGAAGTAGGGGGAGACCAAGTGACATTTTGGACCTACCTTCGGCAAAGAGGACGTTGGTCGACAGGAACGACACGATAATGAGAATAGACTGAAAGAGAATGTAGTTGTACGAAATCATCTTCCAGCAACGTCCCTTCGGATCCGGTCGGAAAAGATCGGCTAGACTTCGGACAAACTTCGCCATGTTGAAGTCTCTTCGGGGAGCCGGCACGACATCCGCCGAATGCTCTCCGGGCAACTTTCCGCTGACGCTCGGTAGGCTTTCGGGCAGGAGGTAGACGTAGAGGGCACATATGACCATTATCCCGAGGATGGTATAGTAGACTGGTGGATATCCAGTTGCTTCGATCATAAACCCGACCAACACTTGCCCCGACCCTGCCCCGAGGGTAGTCAGGCATTCGAGGATCACCATCCGGTATGTCCGCTGCTTGCTTGTCGTCGTGTCCGCGACGTACGCGAAGGAGCACGCCACCAGCGTCAGGAAATCGCCACAGAGTCCCAGCGGAACTGTCCCAGCGAAGAGCACGGACAACGGCCAGTGATATTGGGCTACTAGAGCATAGATGATGGAGTAAATCGCAAATCCAATGATAGGGAACATCATTGCGATACGGCGACCTTTAGAGTCACTTAAAGCTCCGAGAAAGTTGGCCGAAAATAACGCGGGAACGGACTGCGCTACCGCGAGATAGAGCGTCCAGTATGATGTTTGAGCTTGAACTTGAACATAACGGTCATATTCATCAGATGATGTATTCAGCGTGCATACTACACTGGTATTCCCTGTTTGTTGGGTGAAATTAGCCTCTTCTGACAGCCGTTTGTTGAGGTATTCTACACGAATCGTAGTCAGCAAGCCATACGCCAGCATGAAGGTGACAGTAAGGGGCTCGACGACGAGTCTACTCCTCCACGATCTTGTCGACAATGGGCTATTGATTCTGGTGTTGGATTTACCTTGGTCCATGATTGCTTTAAAACCAAAAAGACAGAAAATGAGAGATAGCTGTAAAAGTAAGTCAGCAATAAACTTCTCGATGTCATCATGATAATGAAGGGTATTTGGGCGAAAATGGTAACGAACCCCATCATGCCCTTACCATAGTCATGCAAAATATTTTCTCCTTCCTTTTTAGTTTTGTTTTACAATATCATTCATAGTTTAAGTTGCATTAATTATAGGGATGGTTTTGGAGGCGAAATAAAACATTACGAGCGTCTCTATTCCACGTGTTGAACATGAAGAACTTTTTTTGGCTCATTGCGCTGATCTCAATGATTTTAAAGTTTTGACAAGAGCACTCCAGGGGCCCATTTCATAAAGAGTTACAACTGTTGTAACTTTGCCATTATGGCAACTACTATGGCAACAGGGCTCAGCAGCCAGTCAACATCAAGGTTACCATAATGGCAAAGTTACAACAGTTGTAACTCTTGATGAAACGGGCCCCAGATTATCGTCTCTTCCTGATATCAATAAAAAAAATTCTTGACTTATTGATATAATATCAATAAAGAAACTGACACGTGATATCAAGAACTGAGTTCTTTGGTGAAGATGCAGCTACACTATAAGCGAATCTACTCTCTAAATGCAAAGGAGCTATTCTGTCCCTAATCATACTATTCTTAGAGTGAGATGAGGGACCTATGGAATGAGATTTCAATCTTTCAAGAGTGAATTTTATTTTTTGGAGTGAAAGTGTGCATTCCTTTTACATTTTCACTCAAAAAAAGGTAAAAATTCACTCTTGAAAGATTGAAATCTCACTCGGAGAGGAGTGTGATGGGGGACCAGATTAGCTCCTTTGCATTTAGAGAGTAGGCTACCTACCTCAGACCCGACATTAAGCACTATACGAAAAACCAAAGGGTATTCGCCCGCAGACTAACGCATATCGGTTATTATGATTCAAATGTGACTGCCCCGATGTCACAGTTGGTATATCCATGGTCCCATGCAGTCATACCAACGAAACCACTTATAAACGACCAATAGTATGTCATTACGTAAGAGCTTTGATGGATCAGGGGCCCGTATAGCACAAAGCTTTGCAATGATCATGGAACGGTTTTTTTTACGATTGATTGCATTGACTACAATGTACAATCAATTATTAAACTCAAGCGTACGATTAAGCGCTAATCGTCATCTTATTCTACGTCATAGTTTAGCAGATCTTGGTCCGTAACACAAAGATTAGCGCTTAATCGTACGTTTGAGTTCTATGATTGATTATACATTGTTTCGGTGTGACTATAGCATGGATGAATGGACCCATTCACATCCCGTCAATCAGAAAGTCGTAAAGAGCCGATTTGGATCAAAAGTGTGAGGAAGTTATCCATTCGAAATAAATCCGTTCTTAGAAACGTGGGCCATGTCTACATTGGTATTAGTCTAGTTCTAGACGATTTTAAACGAATCTATTTGCACCACGATATAATTATACGATCTATTCCGTGCGTACGCCCAGCCGAGTGTGCGCGCAAAACCGAGAACCTGCCGAGAACCTGTACTCCGAGGATTTTTTCCTCGGAGTACAGGTTCTCGGTTTTGCGCGCACACTCGGCTGGGCGTACGCACGGAATAGAACGTATATATCGTGGTGCAAATAGATTCGTTTAAAATCGTCTAGAACTAGACTACATTGGTATATGCATGGCTGAACATGATACACAGCCATCTTCATAGAAAGAAGCATATTCAATCGCAATATTTACAATGAATTGTGAAACATATAATGTCAAATATTCAAATCTACCATTTTCTTTTAATTTGAAATTTAAAAAGGTTAATAATAGAAACCGATGTTTTTCGTTACAATCGATGGTCAAAACTTATATTTTCCAAAATAATGCATGGACCCGTATTCTACACATTGCTGCTTGCAGTATGCGGACCCGATTGTTAATTGCAATGCTGCTATGTCTGGCGACACTCTTGCAAGCTTTCGCGGATTCAAAACTCTTCTTTGTTTTAAATATATTTTCGTAAGTATTGAATATATGTTTCCTTCATAACGGCCATAACTTGTGTTGTAAACTTACGGGAAACATATTATAATTTCGCGATTGCCACTTACCACCAACTGTTAAAAGCTACTGTCATTCTTTGCTGTGATTGGCTAAAATCTCTGTAGGTGATATTATTATTACAAATACAACACACAGAGCACCATAACATGCAGGCCCCGTTTCATAAAGACGCGTTGTGATATAACAAATGCGCAATTTCGCTAATGAAAAGATTACCATCAGCAAATGAGATTGAATGATTTCAGCAGCTTTTAATTGTTAATTTAAATGGCAGGTTTATGCAACAGGACCCAGGACAATATACCATACCTTTTATATGTTGACTGTATGCTGACAATAATATTAATAGTCCTACATGAATCAAAATACGACTCCAATATTGCAAGAACGACGTCAAGTCCAAGAGAATAACAGAGGCCTGTTTTGATGACTCTAATTTATCCAGTTCCACTACAAAGGAATGTCTATATAGAACAATCACGAGTTGCAACTGAGTACCAGTATATTTAGCCACACAGGATACCAAGAAGTTTTAGCATAGTGATAGTGTGATTATAGTAGGCCTATGCGCTGAAGTTTATGCGCTAATCAATAAGATGAACTCATTGCCCTGGTAATCCAACGTGCGTTCGAGTGTGCCGGTGTCACAGTTTTTGTTGTCCTCAAGTCTGGCTAGAAGACGCCAGCATTGTGTGAGGGCAGAAAAATAGATCCTATTGTACTATTTTCGGACTTCATATTTTGGGTCTTTTAATCAATATTAAGATGTAAGCAGAATTGATCAAGGTCAATCTTTTTTTGTTTTCATTCGAGAATAAAAAATAAGTGATTTTATGTTCGATTTCTTCGATGGCGCTCCCCCGAATAGATTTTAGCTAAATGGGATCGGAGGACTACTTTTCACGGGGGACCATTTCCGCCGCGACATTGGGTCAACAGCAATCTTTGCATCACAAACATTGATAGCTCTTAACCTTGTTTTAACCATAACGGATGCCTTATCATCCCCGAATCACAAGTAAACACAAACCTTATCACACCAGTTTAGTCCAATGATCCAATCAGTTTACATGGTTCAGTGTTATACTATTTGTGGAACGTACAATTTAATAAAGCTAACAACCATAAGTATGTGTCAATCTAGATCTTGTTTGTTTTAACGTATTTGTTGCTGAATGATAATGCATGATCAGAAATAGCTGTCGGCTGGTCCTCAGTTTAAAAAAGTCTCTGTATTGCAATATTGGTAAATTATCTCGTGGTTGCTGCTCAAAGGGATATTCTAGGCTGAAAATAATGTGATTTTACTTGAATAGATTCAGTTGGCTTTATACCTTATTTATTGAATTATTATCAAAATGCTTTACGATAACATTGCGTGTGTGTGAGGAAGAATGTGTGTGCTCATGTGCATGTACGAGAAAGAGTAAGATATTTAAAAAAAAGAGGTTTGAAAAAATTTGTATGTGAGAGAGTGACAGGAATGATTTATGGTGAGTGGGTGTGGTTTGTGATGAGGGCGGGGTATTTACCATTCAAAAAAATGTTTATGCAAGAAATAAGTAAATATAAGAAGTAAAGAGAAAGTTTATCAACATCTGTCAGAAATTTAGGAATTAGCGACCTAGATGGATCCTGTCAAAAGATGGCACCAGAGAGCTGCATAAAAAACAAAGTAGCTGCAGACTTATGGTGGCAGCGGTGGGATTTATAATAAGGTCACTGCACGTTCTCTTTTCTCTTCCGTAGTTTAACTCCCTCTCTTTAAATGCCCCAATTGGATTTCTTAGTTTTTTTTATTCTTTCAGCATATAATACTCGATAATCCATAGTTCTAGATTATTTTGTTTTCGTGACGTTTACTTTCTTGTGATGATGTTGATATGATCTATAAGCGTAAACACATAAATCAGAGATCTGGTTAATTTAGGGAACTGGTGAAGTGCAGGACGATCGAGTTAACCCCCCACACATACACACATCCTCAAGCACACACACACACACACACACACTCGCAACCTTCTTCCCGATCTCCTGACCAACTTCCTGTTCTGCGAGCAGGTCTATACGAATAAGCTCGATCAGGCCTACTTTAAAAGACCGTCCATCTTTCATATTTCATTATGTAGGCATTATTATATCATCACATCACTGACATTGACATGACGTCATATCAATAGTGTGGCTTGGTTAGCTTAGAAGTACCAGCCTGTACTTGTAAGCCTCGTTTGTAACAAGTAATTGAATCATTTTTCTAAGATTTCTAAAACTATAGTAAGTAGAATCCGCGATACCATCACATTTCCCTTTCTTTAAGAATAATTGGAAACTCTCAAATTCGATTGACCCAAAGTGGTTTCCCGTAAATCAGTGTAGGTGAATCGCAAAGTATGTAAAGTCATGTTTCAAACACAGAATCTCACTAACAACCAAGATTCATTATACAGTTTCAGTAAAATGAAATATATATAAAGTTTATTTTGCAAAAACTTACCTAAATGATGCTTAACATTTACAAAATAAAGTTACTCTCATGAAGCAAAAACTTTCACACCAACAACACAAACATGACAAACGATAGCGATAAGGTATTGATGACCTCCATATATATTTTTTTTTCAATGTAAACATCGAAAATATTATTTCATAAATTCACGCACAAATAATGCTACAGTCTAATAGCAGATTTCGCATTCTTTCCCTTCAATTTTAAAAGAACATTAATATTGAAAAGAAATAAATCAATATCTTTATTCTTTAGAGTCTATCGATCTCCCTCAGCAGAAGTACGCTGTCATTGTTCTAGTTAAGTAAATGGAGATTATTCTGGGGAAAATACTAACATCATACATATTTCTTCTCATAAAAATGTATCTAGCTTTGGTGTTCGTTCCTGGATGGATTTTTAGATGGTATTAAATCATCCCTTAACATGACGAAAACTAATTGCTTTGAACCGTATATCTTCATGCATTTTCATCTTCTCATTAAGGCCTGACGAAATAATAATTTAAGTTTCTACATGCAGGTGAACATTATGTGGAGTTGAATTATTGTTTAGTGGCCCAAACATGCATGGAGCATATAGTACGTGCATTTGCAGCGCTTTGTAATCAAGAGGAAAGGCGCTATGACTATCGCATGAAATAAAAACACGTGTCTAATCATTAAAAATATGATAGCCTATAATCTTGCATCCCTTCTATCATCTCATCTTATAATAACGCCATTTACATTGAAGAATTGTATCCACGAGGTCCGGCAGTCCATCCCCTCTGCATTTTTTTTTTAATTTTTTTTTTTTGGGGGGGGATCCGGTCTTGCACTTTCTGTGTCAATTTAGAGTTCGTTCGGGGTCATTTTTCATCTGACGGACTGGATTTCCGATCAACATGACCGAAAATTTATAGGAGTAGGAACAGTTTGCGACAACAATGACGTGTCACTATATATTTTGCAGTATTTCTCATTACATTACTGGTAACGTTTCTTTAGACGGAGCAGGTCCCACCAGTAACAGGCTGTTGGTCTCGGAAAAAATGTATGTAATATTTCAGTTTATTAAATAACAATTTCGCATCGTGAATATAAAGCTGACTGAGTTTTCCATGGTTTGGGTCTACTTAAAAAATGTGGATGACTTTGTGGACAATCGTGACAAATTCGATACGTTGGATTCTGTGCGGGGCGACTTTTCATCTTCACTCTCAGAACCCCCATCGCTGTCAGAAAAGTCTGGAAGGTCGGATCTAACAGTTGATTCTGGTCCTCCAGTGTTTTCTTTATTTCCAGCCGGCGCCACAAGTTTTTCCAAACCTGAAATTTTCAGTCTATCATCCGACTCATTCGGGTCCGGTGAATCACGGACTAGACTCATCTCCAGTCGCTTAAAGCGATCATCTTCGTCGACTTTTAGCTCTCTCATTTTGCGCTGCAGGTTTCTGACGTACTGCTTTTCCTTCTCCTCTCGCTCCGCCTCGGCCTCGGGTCCGTAGAGTGGTAAATGGTCCCCGCACATCCGACTAGCTGCAGCTGCTTGTGACTGTTTCCTTCTCGGTCTAAACTCGATTTCAGTTTTACTTTTCCCAGGGATGCGTAGATCAATACCGTGTAGCTGGGTGAAATTTGAGCGAGTGGTTTCAACGGGGGCGCCTTGCGTAGACAAAATTTCCTCATCACGGGTTGTCTTCCGTTTGGTCAGAGATGGCGCGGAGACAGAAAACTCGGGTAAGGTTCGACTCCTTCGAGTCGTTAGATCGGGAAGCGAGAACCGTTTTTCAAACATGTTTAAGTCTTCGAGCATCTGTGACGCAGATCGGCGAACCTTCCCAAAAGGACGCCTGGCCCTGACGGCTGGTTCTGTTACCTTCATCGTGACCTCTGGCAAGAATGACGTGTGGTTTACACCCATCTCTCGTAGTTCCGTTTCCTTGATTGCTTGACTCAATAAAAACGACTGTTGCTGCCAGTCTAGCAGGTTTTTCGCTCGCCTCCGGTCTATTGTCATTTGTTTCATCTGGTCCTCCAGCAGCATACCAGCGAAACGGTTGTCCTTGAGGAGAACTCCCTGTATAGCACTGACCGGTAGAGGGCCTTTCCATCTTTTCTTCCGGACACCGCTCATTTTGACCATCGACCAAAGTTGGTACCACAACCTCAGAAAGTTACCTGGGAACAAAATAAGAACAAAAAGAAAAATAGATCAGTCTTTTTTGTGGTCCCGGTTACTATGGTTACGGTACGTGGGTCTCTGTTGTCCTTGTGTGTATAGAGAGATATTTTTGTGGCGTTGTGTTGTTACGTGTGGTGTGGAATTGTCTAGTTGGTCTGTCCGTATGTGTTGTGTGGTGTTCTATTGTATCTCACCTGGGTCCTATCTTGTCTCGTTCTGTGTTATATTGTATATCACCATTTTGATTAAGTTGTATAATAATGTGTTGTTGGATTACGTTTCCGATAAAACATACCAGAAAAGAAAAATAAGATTTTTATAATACAAAATGAAAATTAAAACAGTTTCATGTAGGCATATTTCTTTAAAAGCAGTGTGCGTCACCGTGGACGTATATTTTCTACATAATGATGTATATTCATATATTCATTGCTTTCTTGAAAATTTAGTGCGCTTCTATTTGTTTACAAAATGAGATTGTGCAAACTTCCTGTAGAAATTGTTTGACATTGATGGATTTCCATACAGTTGAGATTGATTGGATCAATCGTAACTCTTTGTAAGACGGGACTCTGAATAATATTCAGATCAGTGGCGAACACATGCGCAGCAACCGAATTCCCGCGCATCTATCTGATTGGTTCTGACTGGGAAAGGCAAGTGTAAAGTGAAATCATAACAAGGACTTTCCCGTCCTTTTTTTTCTTATTCGGCAGGGATTAAACATTTATCTCACGATAATAACCAAACTTTTCCAATTAATATATAACAAAAAAGCTGATATCGTCAAGGTGTACATCGGCACAGTGAAAAGCATGGGACAGAGAGTGTTTTAGGTGGTGCACTGTAAAAACTGTGGTGTTAAAACTGACACCAGTGGGTGTTAATAGAGGACCACACCCTCTGGTGTTAAAATTACACCCTAGAGATTGAATATAACACCAAAGAGTGTACATGTAACAACCAAAGGTGTTGCAACAACACCTATAGGTGCTAAACTAACACTGACTGTCAATTTAACACCGGTGTAAAATCACTGGTGTTGTCCTCTATGTACACCGGTTGACACCACAGTTTTTGCTGTGTGATATTAAAATTGTGAAATTTCAGAGAGGAGGAGGGGGGTTAAAGTGTGATGTGTGATCGATTGAAAAGATCATCTTTCTTTTCTTATCATTTCATATGAATATCAATCTGCCTTAGAGACAAGAAACATTTTCTTCATTATCTTTTTTTTTTTCATTCTCAGTGATCGTTGTACTAGGGTCTATAAGTCTGTGATAATACTTGTTTCAAAATGATCGTAGAATTTGCCTTATGGGACTTATATTGTTATTGTATTTGATTTGAAAGGAGACAATAAAAACATGCTATAAAACAAAAAAAGGGAAATAAAGAGAGAGAAAACATAAGAAAGAGCGAGAGGAGGAGAAGGGTTGCGCTTGGTATAAAAGAGAATGAATCATTATCTCAGAAAAACATACTGGAGCAGACAGTGATTCCATTAATAGTTTCTCGCTCTCTCAATGCAAACATTTTTTTACCGTCTTGTCAATATTGGACAAACGATTAAAAAGCACTCGATAGTCCCACTAACATAACATAGCAACTACTTGGTAAAGAAGCCCCTGTCGTTAGTAACATCATGATTGTGGTATAGCGTAATAACCATGAAAATCATAAATGTGTTTCTTACAGTACAAATACAGTAAGATTTTAAGTGTGCGGAAATTAACTGAGATCATTTTCGCCTTATTGATTACCTTTTAAGGACGAAGAGATGATACCCGTACTATTACGGCATGTTACTATCATTGATTCGGATACAAAAAACATATAAGCTTACAAAAAAAGTTACTAATTCTTTATTTCGAAACCGCTTATAATAGGGGAGACCGGGGTTAGTTGGAAAATTTTTGACAAAAATGGCTGTAAAATCCAAATAGATTTTATTAGAGAAACAATAAATATATCAGCTTGAAGCATATATCTCAGGGCTTCAAATGTACCCCATAAAATTTTTAACTCTATTATGGTTACTGAAAAATTCCACCTTGAACAAGACTATCGCAAACGTTCCAACTTACCCCCATATCGGGGTAAGTTGGAACATGGTATGGGGTAAGTTGGAACACTGCATGGTCAATTAAGAATTATACTAAAACTACTTAAAACTGTAATATTACATGGTTTTAGCCTATTTGCTTTATCTTATTCAAGTTCAAAATATTAAAGTGTGGATTCGTTGAACTTTATGTTTTCTATTATACAGCCACTCACGCAAGCAGACTGTGTAGTAGAATTCTGCATATTTGGGTGCGTTTGAGTTTACATGCAATTAAGTGTACTATCAGCAATTTCATGTACTTCTGCATCAAATTTATGAGACAAAAATTGATTGTTTTTATTTTTTTCATAATTAATTATGCAAATAAGCATATAAAATTTTCCAGAATTTTTTTAAAAAAAATGTTTTTGCCTTAAACTCTATTTATTAAGCTAGTAGAATTTTTGGTGAGAGTATCAATTTTCACATTTATAACAAATATCCACCAAAAAATGCAAAAAATATAATTTCTTATGTATTTTTTGTTTTTTCGAACTTTGTTTTTTCCGATGGACTTTGTCAGGAGTCTTTTGCGATCATAAATAGCATAAAATTAATCTATTTGAACCAGCAAAAGTAAAAAATAATCATACATTTATGACTTTTGGTTGAAAAACGCACGCAATTTGCATTGACCTTGTACATGGAATCACCTTTTTGAACAATTTTGGGTCCAAACATGCACATACAATTTGTTGCGTAATTTTTGTTGCGTAATTTTGAAACACAGGCATCACAAATTTGGTCTCAAATGATGCGCAAGACTTGAAAGTAAAAAGTCAGCTAGCAGTGTAATAAAAAAAATTCGTGCGACGGCGTAGTGACAAAATTTCTTGAGGGGGGCTCAAATTGACCCCCCCCCCTTTTGATAAGGGTTAACATTGCATTTAGGTGCCTACAATAGGCCTTAAATGTACACTCAGACCTAACTGATAAACAAAACAAGCATGGTATACAATACATGTTCAGAAGGGTGTGAAATACTTTTTTTTTTTTTCTCATATCCAATATTTTCATTCATAATTATGTTTGGGGTAAGTTGGAACATGTTCCAACTAGCCCCTTCAATTTTGTTCCAACTAACCCCGGAGGCTCATTTGACGTTTATAAGCTTACAGCACAAAAAAGGGACTTCACCATGGCATATCAATAACCTCATTTTGTAGCTTGGTATAAGTGTCTATTATACCCCTAAACTGGCCAACTTGATCTGTAAACTTCTCTGAGATAATCAAACATTTCTGAACGAGAAAAAATTTACTCAGAAGGTCAAAAAACAAAAATTTGTTTCTAACTTCACCAGGCTTGTTGCACATGTGTTGTCTGTAATATGGTGGATGGCCGTTGATAATGACAATAACTTGAGGGCAGTATTGCAGAAATTTATTTAAAGACGTTAAAGAAAATTACAATGTTTCAACTTACCCCATGTTCCAACTAACCCCGGTCTCCCCTACTCCTAAATTTATAAATACGAACTCCACACCTCTAATGTCTATACAAAGGAGCTATCTTCAAAATGGAATTGCAAACTTAAAGGGATGCTCCAGGCTGAAAATATTTATATCTAAATAAATAGGGTAAACCTCACAGAGCAAAATGCTGACAATTTTATCAAAATCTGATTACAAATAGCAAAGTTATTGAATTTTAAAGTTAAGCAATATTTTGTGAAAAGAGTCATGTGCACGTCGTCATAAACATTCATTATGTGGGCTGATGATGTCACATCGCCACTTTCCCTTTTCTTATGTTATTACATGAAATCATAATTTTTTCATCATTTCATACATGTGTGAATGATATGTCTCCCTTATAATGAAATAAGTTGAAGCAATGAATATCTAATGCACTTAATCAATTTTCACTCCAATGTTTTAAGTTTTTGAAGGAAAAAAATTGAATAAACCTAATTTCATATAATAAAATACAAATGAACAAGTAGGGATATGACATCATCAATTTGCTCATTGAATATTCATGAAGACAAGCCTAGAACTATTTCACCGGAATAATGCAAACTTTTAAAATGTCATAACTTTCTTATTCCTTGTCCGATTTTGATCAAATTTTCGGTGTTTTGATTGTCTGATTTTTCTTTATCTGTTAAAATCATAATAGCCTCAGCCTGGAGTATCCCTTTAATATAATAGTTGGTATACACTTAAATTATTTCCAATTTCATCCCGAGATTTTGATTCTGTTCATAGGAAAGACAAGCAAGTCTCAAAAGTATTACTCATTAGTGGATTCTTTCAATTAATATTCCGAGTTCATGGAGATAGCACATCCCCATGGCACATCCCCATGTAACTTAAGGAAACCTTCAATAACAAGCTTTGCTTTCCAGAAGCTTCCTAATTCATTTCAAAATGTTATATTATATTTTGCTTTACTTTGTAACTTTGTTGACATTTTGGAATGAATAAATTCGTTGTCAATCAATCAAAATCCAAAACTTAATTTCAAATCACACTGCGGAATAATTACGTGACACTAAGCGTTCCATAAAGGCTTGTTGGTCAAATTTTGTCAAAAACTATTTCGTATGCTTTAACCAACGTTGGTTAAGAATTGGGACTTTGGGGCAATGCAAAAGCCTTCCAAAATATTTCTCAGCCCAATTGAAACAAAAAAAATCTTGGACTTATACCTTTACTTTCCGGAGCAGACATCCAAATTCTATATTCCTTTTTCTTCTCAAGATTAAGCATCTGAGCATAGAGGTAAAAAAAATCCATCTCTGTGATGTAAGTATACTCAAATCATACAGGGACACCACGCAGGTGTTTTTTGTTAATGAAACAGGTGTTTTTATTCAATATACTATCTATCACTCTCCGTTCCCTTATTTTTGATTTTGTATTCCTCCTTTGAAAAATTGATTGTTGCTTTTGCCTCCAAAAGCGTGATTTCCATCAATATTTTATTATATCATGCACGGTATTACCACCCTCCTTCTACTTCAGTTTTCAAGCATTCATTTCCATTATTTTTTAAGTCTTAATCACAGGCGGATCTAGGATTTTTTTCGAAGGGGGGGGCACATTTTCCCGGGAAAATGTGTTAAGCGAAACAAAAGGGTTTTAACCAAAAATTATAAGGGGATTTAGTGCACGAAAAAAATTGACAAAAAAAAGGTCTTCACTTTTAAAAGGGGGGGGGGGGCACACTTCTGTTTTAACGACATATTTACATTATAAAGTTTAATTGTGCCTCTCAAGGGGGGGGGGCACGGGCCGTCTGTGCCCCCCCCCCCCCTCCCTGGATCCGCCAGTGGTCTTAATGTTTTTTGTCGAAAATCATAAGAGTTCATTTTTGCTGGAAAATATCTCAGAATCGTCACCGTTACCTGAAATGAAGTTTTATTTTTGTGTTCATTATTTTCTCAAGTTTGATTAAATAGTATTACGACCTCACTCCGCCCTTCAGTTTTCAAAGATTTATTTCCATTACGTTTAAAATTCTTAGTGTCGAAAATCATGATTATTCGTATTTTATTGAAAAATATCTCACAAAATCTCAAATTATCTGAAATAGAATTTCCTATCTGTGTTCATATATTTTCTCAATTTTGATAAAGGTGATCATTTTTGTTTTATTTTATTAGGTCGTGAAATAAAGTGAATCGGTGCAAGACGACTTTTTGAATGTTGATTGAAATAATAAGGAATACAGGGAAACTGTTTTCTGAATTCGGTTTGATTTTGATTTTTTTTCCTGCGTTCTTATTGGGGCAGTTTTCCGGATTTTTTTCATCGATTATAATTATAGAAAAATAACGTTTGAATTCGTGATCTTACTTGATAACCATAAGCTTTTAATTGAGAAAAATATAAAGAATTCAAGATAAAAGATGAAAGAGAAAACGATTATATGAATATATGCTCCATAAAATTATCATGATTATTATGGATATGATTTTTTTTCCAGGGAATGCATTTTGTATCAAATTAGATCTACCATATGTTGGCCTATCATTTTCTCTATTAGTAAAATAAAAGACAGCGATCATTAACCAAAATAATTCATCATTACTAACAACAATATCAGACATTCCGGTTTTGCAGAATGATATGAAAACTTACCGATTTAAAAGATAAATTCATAGCAATAGCAAGTGGCAAATGTTTGTTTTCCTCCTTTTCAGTTCTTAATCTTTTCAGTTAGATATGTTTCCAATCACACTTAATCAAGCTAAGTTTACGATGATGAGGAATACATCCAAAGGAAAAACAGTAATTCTCGCACGACATCTTCGATGCGCAGCAACAGATATGAATGAAAGTTTTCAATTGATATATAATTATGATTCCAATAATTCTGTGGAGGGCCGGGTATTCCGAAACCGAGCGCACTGAATTCATTAAAAGACGGTTGGCGGAAAAAAGGTATCACTTGAAGGCGAGATGACTCATTGTTATAAGGAAAAGAAACATTTATCTGTGTGAAAATTGTTTTTCGCTTCATCGACTATTCAAAGAAAAAAAATACCCATTAGGCCTGTCGCGAAGCATTCTACGAAACTGCGGGCCCTCTCTCCCCCGCCGGAAGGATCCTCTCTCACACACCTGCTCTGACTGTGAGACGAACTCTCATCTTTTCACACGAATCCTAGACTCAAAACAAATCGATATAGCAATTATTCAGTAATTATTACATCTTATTGATGACGTTCTACTTGGCACTTTGTCCTTCCGAGAAGCTATGTTGCCGTGGCAACGATTCTTCAATACCCGATGATGCTGTACGAATCCTTGATGTTGCGAAAACGTGACTCCGGCAGGTCGGAAGCTGTATTGTACGTTTTGAAATGTTTTGATGTTCAAAATGTTGATTTACCGCGTTTGTTTTACAGACTTACGCAGTCTTCACAAAGCGTTGATCTTGTTCATTGAAATTGACAAATCGAATCGACCCTAATTATTGAGACGATGTAGAAAAAAATCATATTAAAGTCCATGTCTTTAGATCTTAAAGTGTATCTTGAGGTGTTGGTCCTGTTTGAGAAACCATATTCGGGTATCCGTATCCTAAATACTAGTACTCTTTGTTATAATGATAGGCTTGTCTGGCTCAACTGGTTATTTTTAGCAGGATTTTACACATTGTCGCTGCAAGTAAATCTTGAATGTAAGAGAAAAGACAAATATTCGAGTACAATTGGGGCTATTTATTTCGCCTAGAGTGAAGTCAATATTGAAGCATTCTTAGGAGCGTGGTAACGGGGTTTGAATCGCTTGCATAGGAACGAATGTCAAAGAGAGATGGACCGATGTAAATATGAGGATATTGAAAAGATGATGGAGGGACGCGACAAGATGAGATGAAAAAGAACGGGTTAATAGAGAGAGAGAGAGAAAGAAAGAAAGAAAGAAAGAAAGAAAGAAAGAAAGAAAGAAAGAAAGAAAGAAAGAAAGAAAGAAAGAAAGAAAGAAAGAAAGAAAGAAAGAAAGAAAGAAAGAAAGGAAGGAAGGAAGAAAGAAAGAAAGAAGAGAAAGAAAGAAAGAAAGAAAGAAAAAAAGAAAGAAATACATATAAGAGGGAGAGAAAGAAAGAAAGATAAAAAGAAAGAAAGAAAGAAAAAGGAGAGATATAAAAAAGAAAGAAATACATAACGAGGGAGAGAAAGAAAGAAAGAAAGGAAGAAAGAAGAGAGAGAAAGAAAAAAGGAAAAATAGAGAGAGAAAAAAGAAAGAAATACATAAAGAGGAGAGAAAGAAAGATGAAAAGAAACAAAGAAAGAGGGAGAGAAAGAAAGAAAGAGTAAGAGAAATTGAGATAAAGGCAGTCAGAAAAAAAATATATATACTAGTATGCAGTTTCTGTTTTCTTAGAGCGGAGGGGGAAATGACAGGGATAACTTAGGAAAGAGCAAAATAAGTAGAGAAGGGGAAAGAGAGGGGAGGGGGAGAAAGAAGGATGACAAGAAAGATAGCAAATGGGGAAAATATAAATAGATCGAGGAAAGGCAAATTTGATATTATAATAGCTCAATGATAACCTTATAAAAAAATTCATTCTCAAAATGTTATATGGCAAAAATATGCACAGACAATAAATATAAAACACTTCGTCATGAATCTCAATAAAACAAAAACAAGATGAAGATATTTTGATTAGATTGAAACATGAATGAATACGACGGATCTATTTAAACAAACTATTGACATGACTCAATGTGCTGGTAGTACATGTCATTAAGGATACCTGAAAATGGTTGTCCAATCATAATTGACCTACAGGCTATCGAATTTTAGGTCACTTTAAACAGTTGCTGGTTGTAGGGGTATATTATGCAGGTATAGTCCTAGTATATCATGTTTATAGACCTCCTGAAACGCTATCATTCAAACCAAAGTTTGTTGGCTGCATGTATCACGAAAGACGAGGGAATATGGCTTAAGTTCTCAGAAGAGAGAAAATATTATTTTGAATACTTACTCCGAAATTTCAAAGCATTATCAAGGGCTTTGATAATTCCTGCCGAGGATCAGAATGTATGGAACGCGAAATGAGAATATTGTTTTACGCTTGGAAAGGTAAGACTTAATTCTGACGAGAACCCACGGCACTAAATGCACTGATCATGCTGATGGTCTATGGAACGCGTCAATGTACTATGTGTGCACATTTAGACCGTATAGGTTAAGTGCGTGTGTGTGAAACATTTTACTTTTGATGAAGGAAACCTCTACATTTTGGATATGAAGAGCTTTAAGCGATGAGAAGATTCCCAATCTCGCATGTGCATAGTTGAAACAGTTTTATATTTCCCTATAGTAAATAACGCACACGAATGATCTATATTGGACTCTGATCTGATCTGATCTTATCCCAAATTTACGAACGGATAGGAAAATCTAGGATTGCCGGATTTAGATATATATCCGAAGATCCGAACAAACTGTCTACTATAATCATTATTTTATCTTATGGATTTCTGGAGATTTTTTTTTTATGTAGTCGTACACTGCTCAACACCACCGAAGAGAAAAGAAAGTCTGTATTAAGATGAGAGGGAGCAAAAATTATTTCGAATTCACCGAATTGGTGAACAAAGACGATGACGAGAAGGCATTCAAGGACAGTTCACGCCTGGACGACCACGGATTCGATATGGACGATGATGACGACGATGATCGTAAGAATAAGACATGTTTCGTTACGGTCGAACCAGTCGTACTCCTTTTCTACATGGCATATAGCATGATGTCAACGATGCGAACGGAATACGTCACAAAGCGCATCTACAACGAGTACGATATCCATAACGGTTTGCGTTTGAACTTTGACCCCTGGAGAGATGAGTGCGACGAACCAATCAACGCAAGCATTTCAAATTACACGAATACTAGTATGAATATGGAGAACGCGCAGGCGGACGCTTCCTACTGGTTGTTGATATATAATCTTGTTCAGATATTCCCCGCGATGATCGTATCACCGTTGATCGGATCGTGGAGCGATCGCGCAGGTCGTAAGGTGGCGATGTTACTCCCAGCGTTTGGTTATTTGATCGGAATATCGATCTGGCTTGTAGTTTTCTACTATCATTTATCGAAATCCTATATCACTATCGCATATCTTATAATGGGATCCTTTGGGGACTTCCCAACGCTCCTCGCCGTCTGCAATGCCTACATGAGCGATATCGCTACGCGACAATCGCGAACATATCGCATGATCATCCTGGGTATCGTAATCGAATTCACAACAGGTGTATCGCAAATCGTTATCGGATTTTGGATTTTCTACTCGGGTTTCGCTGCTCCATTTTGGTTTATTTTTGCAGCTATTGTGACAGTCATTGCATACATTGTAATATTCCTCAAAGAATCGAATACAAACATCGGCGAAAGGCCAGCAAACTTTTTCTCTGCCTCGCAGTTCGATGCTGTGTTTGCGCTTTTCGCGCGCGCAGATTCAAGGAAGAGAAGTGAGCTAGTCTCTTGCCTAGTCGTTCTTGGGGTCCACATGATGAGTCTGCATTCAACTTTCCTATTGGTTCTACTGGTCGTTCTAAGCCCTCCGCTGTGTTGGACGTCTATCATTGTGGGGTTCTACATCGCTTCGTCTTTTCTCTTCGGTTCAGTTGGTAAGTGACATCATTGCTTTGACCTGTTTCGAGTAGGACCCTCATGACAATAGTACACATATTTTGTCTAACTCATCCTCTTTGTAGATAATCATAAAGGCTTATAATTTCCGATTTACAGAATGTGCCTGATTAAATGCATCAAAGCGATGCAGAGATCTTGAAAGAATGGTGTATTATGGGTCCGCATCATAGAATGCTAATTCCGTAGTCTGCACCCAGAGTTTTCGCAAACACGGTGCGGCCGTTCTCTACAACGCACCAATTACTTTGAAAAATTAATGCAAGTCAAATCACAATGGAGAGACGATCTCGAGGTTTTTGTCCAAAGTTGATGGACCGGGACGCGTCAGCAGATCATCCGAAGATTTGCACCTGACGAACAATTGCAAATATGTCGTTGTCTAGAGTCACGAGACGACACTACTGTCCCGGTCCACCAACTTTCGCCGACAAAACCCTCTCAGCTCTCCATTCTGATTTGACTTGCATTTTCAAAGGATTTTGTGCGTTGTAGAGAACGGCCGCGTCGTGATTGCGAAAACTCTCTAATAAAATAAAGTGTCCGCATCTTGGAAACATATTTCCTAAGCTCATCTAAAGGTGGCGATGTTTAAGAATTTAATACAGGTTCAATGCATTAGCTGATTTAACACTGAATTTGTCTGGGAACAATAACTGAAATAATTTTTAGCACCCTAAGAGCAGGCGGCAAGAACAGAGTTGCCAAACAAAATATAAACATGATTTTGAAATTACTGGGTTCCCATATCTTATTGCACTGGAGGCAGGAGACCCGTTTCATAAAACCTGTTACAATAACAAATGCACAATTTCTATAACAGCCAATCAGATTGAAGGATTTCAGTAGTTTTAACTGTAAATTGTAATTTTGTTATTAAAACAAGTTTAATGAAACGGGTCTCAGATTCACTGACAGATCTAAGAGAATTATAAAATGAGGATCATGGTGAATGTCAGTTATTAAAATGAAACGTTTGCCTGACATTGCAGGGACACTGATTGGCGGGAAACTCTTCAGTGGTCTAACAGATGATCTAACTATCTCTCAGATTGGGATTTGGTCTAGTCTCATTGGTCTGTCTTTCATTGCCTTCGGAAATTCTTCACTTGTACTCTTTCTTGGTAAGTATTCGACCCCCCTTAACCCTAAAAGGACTGGGGGCCATGATGCCCCCCCCCCTCCCTCCTCGACGCTTTGCGCAATATTTCCGAAACGCAAAAAGGTAGCGCCGCAAAGTTTTATGACTTTTTTTTTTTAAGTCTCACGCAACTTTTGAGACCTAATTTGCGATCTACAGGTATAGCAGCATTGCGACGCTACGTGACTTTTTACGAGACAATGTCATGCCGAAAATGGCTCACTTGTAATCTTTCTTGGTGAGTGTTCAGCCCCCCCCCCCCCCCACCCCCTTAAAAAAGGTCAAGTCCACCCCAGTAAAATGTGGATTTGAATGAAAAAAGAAAAATCGAACTAGCATAACGCTGAAAATTTCATCAAAATCGAATGTAAAATAGAAATATGACATTTTGAAAATTCACACAACAGTTATATGCACATCCTGGCCGGTATGCAAATGAGAGGACTGATGAGGTCACCCACTCAGTATTTCTTTTGTATTCTATTATATGAAATAGTCCGGTTTTCTCCCCCTTGTCATGTAAAATTGAGTTTTATTCCTCCCTGAATGTGTTGAATTAAACATTGTTTACATTACGGGGTTCAGTCAAGTTTTACATTATTGTCAATTCTGTAAAAATTGAAATATTGTTAAATTCACACAATACAAAATAAAAAAAAATAGTGAGTGATGGACATCATCGAATCTCTAATTTGCATATCACTGAGTTGTGCATATATCTGTTTTGAGAAAAATAAGCGAAACTTTTAAATGTCATAACTTTCTTATTTTATATCTGATTTTGAAGAAATTTTCAACATATGCTTGTTAGATTTTTCTCTATTGATTCAAATCAACATTTTTCTGGGGTGGACTTGACCTTTAATATATCTCCATTTCTTTGAAAATTGTTGTAGACGAATTGCCAATCTATATATATGTCCATGAAGTCATAATCCTACAAGCAGTAGGCATAAACTTGGTTAAATTTATTTTAGAATCTTAAATATTTCATGTTAACATGGTGATTGTATAGTAAACATCTATTAGTATCTATTCCAATGTAATTTTATTGAAAAGGTACCAGGGAAATCATTTGCTGCAACTCGTGCAAAATCGTGACTTCATAGATATCTGGTTTCATTTCTGGAATCATAAATATCATGCCTTACTATATACGGAGCAAAAACGATTTTTTTTTTTAAACATCAAAACAAAAAAAAGCTCTAATTATCATGATTATTCACGCGTAAAATATAGGCCTACCACTAAACTGGTATCTAATCATTTATGATGAGATTATGCAAGAAATATCTTAAAGCATCTTGTTCATGACATGCCGATTTAAAATGGCGATTTTTAGAGGTGTAAATTATTTTATGGCTCATTTGGTATCATACTCACTCTTTCTTCAACTCTTCTTTTCTTTTTCTTCTTTGTCTTGTTCTTATACACTGCAAAAACTCCGGTGTTGATTTAACACCAGCCCGGAATCTATATGTCCACACCAGAGAATTATTGAAACAACACCAGTTTGGAAACAAACCGATGCTGTTTTAATACTAATTGGTGTTGTATAAACACCTATCTGGTGGGTGTTTCATAATGCTTTTCGTAAGATAAGAACGACTTTAAGAACGACTGGTGAACCCTTCTTACGCTCTAAATAATCACCAATGGTGAATATCATTTACCACAAGAAAGGATCACCAGTCGTTCTCTTATAGTCGCTCTTAACTTACGATTAGCTTTATGAAACGGCACCCTGGTGTTAAGATCAAAACGAAACTGGTGTTGTTTAACACTTCTCTGGCGTGGACGTATATAGATTCCGGACTGGTGTTAAATCAACACCAGAGTTTTGCAGTGTACTACTACTATACTACTACCTCTTTCGCATATATTCAATCTATCATTTACCACAGGCATTTTTCAAGATAAATTAAAAGTTGCAAGAGTTATACCAGTTTTCAAAAAGGGAGATAAAGATTTACCTGGAAATTATAGACCAATATCGATTTTACCCGCGATTAGCAAAATATTAAAAAAACTAGTGAAAAGAATGAAATATTGTATAAACACCAATATGGTTTTAGAAATGGATACAGTACGAAACTTTCACTGATAAATCTGATTAATCAAATTACAAGATATACCGATGAAGGAAAGGTGACAGTAGGAATATTCATCGATTTTGCTAAAGCTTTTGATACGATTAATCATTCTATTCTCATTAAGAAACTAGAACACTATGGCATTCGTGGTAAGGCAGTAGAATGGTTTAATGATTATTAACGAAACAGAAAGCAATTTGTTAATTATGATGGTGTAAATTCCGAATACAGGTCGATTTCATGCGGTATTCTACAAGGATCAGTTTTGGGTCCAACTTTGTTCTTGTTGTATATAAACGATCTGGCAAACTCATCAAATTATTTCAATTTCCGTCTTTTTGCGGATGACTCAAATTTATTTCATACTTTCAATTGTGATAAAAAAACATATTGATTTATCAGAAATTAGTCTCAATTTAACCAAATAATAGCATGGTGCAATGCCAACAAATTGACAATCAATGTTACGAAAACTAAATATATGTTGTTTAAAAATAGACAAAAAAATATTTTGATATCAGGACAATTGTCACTGAAAGGAACTTTATTAGAGTGTGTTGAATCAACATTATTTCGTGGTATATGTATCGACAAAAACCTTACATGGAAGAAACAGGTTGACATTGTCTGCAATGTGCTAAGCAAAAAAATTGGAATACTTTATAGATTGAGGAATTATGTAACAAAGAGAAGTTATGTTATACAACTCATTTATTTTACCACATAATAACGTATGGTCTGGAAGTATGGGGTGGGACGTGCAAAACAACCCTGAACCCTATATCATTACTTCAAAAACGAATAGCTAGAATAATGACGTTCAACCATCATACTTATCACTCTGCTCCTTTATTTTATGATCTAAATATTTTCGATATTTTAAAACAGTACCAATATTTGATAGGAGTATTTATGCACGATTTAATTAATAATCAGTTGCCGCATATTTTTATTGATTATTTTTCATTTATAGACCATCCTTACAATACAAGAAATAGAGAAAAGCGAAATGTTAATCTTGACAAAAATAGTACCAATTTGGGAAAACAATTAATTTCATTTTCTGGTCCTACTTTATGGAATCATCTGCCAAGTAATATTAGAAACACCCCCAGTCGTAAGATATTTAGCAAAGCGTTAAAATTAATGCTACTGGAAGATTATAATTAATTTGCTATGGTAAAATACTGCCTGAAAACAAATAATTCTATATAAAGATTTTTTGAATAATTAAAATATTTTTTTCTTGTAAATAGTGTAAAAATGTTCACTGAAAATGATCGAAATTTTCTGCAACAGTAATAAGTAGAATTAGTATTGAATTTGATGTACAATATTGAGATTTAGTTAAATTTATTGTTTAAACTATGATAATGACATTATTTGGGGCTAACCTCGATTAGCATCTTGCTTTTATGTTAGCTCCAATTACCAAATGTTTTGTTTATATGTGATGTACTATTCCTTGTAATTGTACCTGACAGTGATATTTGGTAATAAAATTCAATTCAATTCTTCATCATCATCTTGCGTCTTCAGGTGCAATGTTGGGATCATTCCGGTTTCTGACGTCACCATCGATGAGGTCAAGGCTCTCTAAGCTAGCTGATGAGCACGAGCAGGGTAAGTGAAGCTACGACAATGACGAGGAGGTCGATGATATCTCTGATGATCATGATCACGGTCGTGGGCATACTGGTGGTGTCGTTGGCCCTGCCAGAAGCCCGGAATTTTCACGATTTTCACATTCATACCAAAGCCTTTTGATTGTTTGTAGCATCATATTTTTTCATATAATTTGATCTAATATCTGACCTATATTTCCCTATCATAACCCCGGCAATTTATTACGAAATTGAGAATTTCCCGATCGTCGATTATTCGGCTATTGTGCTTTGGTCGCTCGGAAACTTTCCCCAAAACAGTACATTAAATTAAAAAATATAAATTTACCTCAAATTCTTTCCCTTGGCTATCATTACGCAACTGAAGATTATTTATAGTGGTAGTGGTGGTGATGATGATGATAATGATGAAGATGGTGATGATGATGATGATGATGACTATGATGATGACGAGGACGATGGTGATGGTGATGATGATGATGACTATGATGATGATGGCGAGGATGATGGTGATGATGATGACGATGGTAATGATTCGTGACGATGGGGATGATGATGATGATAATGATGATGGTGGTGGTGGTAACGATGATGATGATGATGATGATAATGGTGGTGCTGATGGTGATAATGATGAAGATGGTGATGATGGTGATGACTATGATGATGGTGAGGATGATGGTGATGATGACGATAATTCGTGAAGATGATGGTGATTATGATGATGATGGTGGTGTGGGTGACGATGATGATGATGGTGATGATGATGATGAAGCTGATGATGATGATGATGGTGATGATGACGAAGACGATTGTGATGGTGGTGGTGATAATGATGAAGACGATGATGATAATGGTGGTTATGATGTTGATGTTTTACTGTACGTAATACGTCTTGCATCATTATTATTTGTTTTGGCGTCACCTGTGCCTTGGCGTCATCATCACATCGGGTTGTCGCGTCGGGTCGGATAATCGCAAAACCCAATAATTCGAAAAAGGGTCCCCTCAAATCCCCAAACTTTGGGTCCAGTTTATCCGGCGATTTGAGAAAATAGCCTCTAAGTTCCCGAAATGTCGGGTCCAGTTTACCCGATGTTTTGTGAAAATTATAGTAAATTTATCGAATGGTCTGGTAAACTTGACCCGACATTTCAGGAATTTAGGGGGTGCTTTCCTCGAATGGTCGGGTACGATATACGGTATTGCCCGATGTAATGGCACAGCCCCCCCCCCTTCAAATTTGCTTAAACCTGTATTTTCATTCATTGTTGTTTGAATTTTGCACATTTCTTCAAAAATCACAGTCATTACATTCATTTATAGAATTAAGTAATTAATATATATATATATGTCATGTATATACTTTTTTTATACTCAGGTGCCGTGTTGGCTTGTGCAAGTTGTGTTGAAAGTCTTGGCAGTCTGATTGGTCCATCGTTGTATAACCTCATCTACAGTCTTACTCTGGAATATTTTCGAGGGATCGTGTTCCTCGTCATGGCAGCCCTATACGTTCCGATATCCGTTCTTGTCACGTAAGTGCTTTATCAAATAAAACGGCTGATTAACAGCTACTGGTGTAAAGATGGATGAGCCCCCACCCCCCCCCCCCCCCAAAAAAAAAAAAAAAATAACTGAATAGATAAATAAATTAAAAATAAATGAATAGATAAATGAATAAATAAATGAATAAATAAATAAATAAATGAATAAATAAATAAATAAATAAATAAATGAATGAATGAATAAATGAATGAATGAATGAATAAATGAATGAATGAATAATTGAATAAATAAATGAATAAATAAACAAACAAACAAATTAATAAATAAAATCCTTGACCAAGAAAAAAATGGGAAGAAATTAAAGGAAAGGGAAAAGGGAAAAAACTGATATTACCTGTTAAATATTATGTAAAACTTTATCATAAAATTCGAATTTTATTTTTTAAAGGCCCCAAAATTGGCTCGCTCGTTTTGCCAGCTCGAGGCGTTTTGAAATTAGTTTACATTCGCCTTGCCCCTGTAAGTTCGCTCATGATACGGCATTGAAACAATCCAACATGGAAATGTATGTGACAATTCACTTTAACAGTTTACCAGGATAAAAAGGTAGGCTAGTTGCCGCTAGTAAGGAATATACAGATGATTGATATTTAAAGGAGAATGAAACCTTTGGAACAAGAAAGCTTGTGTGAAAACAGAAAAATCAAAGAAACAGATCAACGAAAGTTTGAGAAAAATCGGACAAATAAAGAAAAAGTTATCAGCATTTGAATTTTGCGATCACTAATGCTATGGAGATCCTAAAATTGGCAATGCGACAAAGATGTGTGATGTCACTTGTGAACAACTCTCCCCATTACTTTAGAATATATTTCACTTAAATTCCCTCTTTTATCACATCTATCAGTATCAGATCATGTGTTCTTTCTAGAGGAGGGTATGTAATACAGATTTTTAAAGAATACATCATGGATAAAGAGTTTGTATCACAATAAGAAAGAGCAAAAACAGACATTTTGAGGGTATTTTATAGTCCATCAATGGGAAAGTTGTTTACATGTGACATCACACATCCTTGTTGCATTGCCAATAGGAGGATCTCCATAGCATTAGTGATTGCAATATTCAAATGCTCATAACTTTCTCATTTTTTGTCCGATTTTTCTCAAACTTTCTTTGTTCTCATTCATCGATTTTTCTGTTTCGACACACGCCTACTTGTTCCAAAGGTTTCATTCCCCTTTAAAGAATATTTTCACTTTTCAGAAGGAAAACATTGATATTTTTCAAAAAGAAAAAAATTGTCTCTAAGTTTTTTTTAGCAGAGAGAACTGACAGGATTATATGTATGACTGTAAATTAATACCGTTTTATCAATTGTTGAAACAAGAAAATACATATCTGTCATATGCTTCATTGCGATAGTACTCCAATGAAAAGAATCTTCTGAAAACCATATGGCTATATTACTTTTTTTTTCTGCTTCTTGCTTCATTATAGGTATCACCGCTGGTACGACTTAATCACGACAGCGCCATCTATCGATGAAAAACGGGGCAGTGATGTCAAAACACCCGAATAGGCTGGAGTATTTTCAATTAATGTTTGACAGTTGGGGATTTTTTTTTTTTTGCAATGACAGCTGATTTTTTTTGTCTCTCATGCACAGCAGAGCGAGACAAATGTCATTATAACTTAGAAAGTATATGGACATAGTTCACGAAACTTGGATATAAGGGTATTAATCAAGACAATATTGCTGAACATCCGAGTTCAGGGTTAATGAAATTTTAGGGGGGAAGGGGGGAATTATCACCAAACTCTTTCCAAGGTTAAGTTTTTGAATTGTCATCATAAATTGAGAGTTAGTCTAAGTCTAAGAAAATACTACTTTAATCGTTCAATATCAAAACCGTTTTACAGTTTGTGAAAGTTGTTATGGTCACACTAAACTATAGGTAAATCCCCTCCAGGTCATTACAAATAATTTAGCTCTGGTTTGGCATTCGGTTTCTTTGTACCTGCACCACAAAGTTTACACAGATCTTACGACATGTCAATAAATCTATAATTATTTTGAATGTTAATCATTCATTGATGTTTATCTGTTTTGTGATGTTTCGTGCCTTGAATAAGACTCCCGTCCGTTTGTGCTTTTGGGCTCATTTTTTTTAATAATAACCTTTTTTTCTGGGAACTGTTGGATATAGCTGTTTGTAGATATAAGTTATGCATGATTTACTAGAGTACCGAAGTGTGACATCGATTTTCACTTCTTGCCTGTCAGTGTTTTTGATACCATATTTTAGTAGAGCATGATGAAATACCTCCACAACCAAAATTTGGTGGGAATTGGTCCATCAAACAAACAACCAACCAAGTAGCAATTTGCCATTAAACGGAGAGTCCAGCCTGCCATAAGTATAAGGTAAAAATAGCAGAAAATTTAAAGGGGGAGTGAACTGTGTGTGATCTCTTATTGACTGTGTGTTATAAATACATAGTCTTAAATTATACATTTTCAGATATCTATTAATACTACAGAGAATAAATTGACCTATATATTTTGTATAGAGAAACTCAATGTTTTGAGAGGAAAAGTAATTGTTTTGCTACTTGGTAACATAATTATTGCGGTATTAATGTATTGAGTAGTTAATGAACATGTTATCATTCACGTGGGTCTCTATTGCGAGTCTACACTAGCATTATGGGTCAGGAAACTGGCCAGGTATGAGTAGTTGAGGACTCGAGATGGCGCCATTGGTTCGTATCTGCTTTAATAGAAAATTTTGGTAAAGGTTTGAGGGAAATCCATCACAGATTTAAAAGCTATTACAATTTAAATTGTTGATTTGTGACATCAAATGTAAGCATGGGCATCAGTGCAGAGGATTTGCATCCCCCCCCCCCCAAAAAAAAGAGAAGATATTCCTCTGCGCTTCCCCATATTACATATTGTGTGGCAAAATGTCAAAGAAAATTCATTTAAAAAAAAACTGAGACGGTTTTATATTCTAACTTCAGTATATCAACAGACAAATATTTCCCAACTGATCCTGAAAGAAAAAACTCTGTTGAGTTATCAAGAACCACTAAATTTTTTTATAATCTACTACACACAAACCTACCTGTATGGGGCAACTGCTGGTATATGACACCACAAATAAAAATCCTGACATTCTAATAGCTTTCTTAAAGGACAAGTCCACTCCAACAAAATGTTGAATTGAATAAAAAGAGAAAAATCCAACGAGCATAACGCTGAAAATTTCATCAAAATCGGATGTAAAATAAGAAAGTTATGACATCTTAAACAGTTTTGCACATCCTGGTCGGTATGCAAATGAGGAGACTGATGGCGTCATCCACTCACTATTTTTGTATTTTATTATACAAAATATGAAATATTCTAATTTTCTCCTCATTGTCAAGTGAAACGATTAATTCCTCCATGGAATTTGCATTGATTAATACTATATGGTTCAGTCGAGTTGGTCCTTTTTGTCAAATATGTAAAAATGAAATATTGTACACTTCAAACAAAAAAAAGAAATTGTGAGGGACATCGAGCCGTCTCATTTGCCTGTCACTGAGTTGAGCATATCACTGTTTTGTGAAAAATAAGCAAAACTTTAAAAAGTCTTAACTTTCTTATATTACATATTTTGATGAAATTTTCAGCATTATGCGAATTTGATTATATTTATTCCAATCAACATTTTTCTGGGGTGGAATTGACCTTTAATCTTTGCAGGATTTTCCTTAAAACTTACCAATGTTTTCAATTATTAATGTTATAACCTACGATACATCTATATTTTTTGTAAAGATCATATTACTTCAAAGTCCTCTTATTTTTGTTTTTAATTCCTTTTGAGATAATTCTTTATGATTATTATCTACGACTCCGTTTCCTACAACTATCATTATTACCATCAACACAACGTTTCTTTAGAATCATTATCAAGCATACCGAGAACAATCCCAACCCAGATTACCGTTTCATTTAGAAATCCTTTGTATGGAATACTAGTACATGTTTTCCTCCTTCAATTTGACCCTAATTAATAGCTTTCATTTGTTTTCTAAAAGAAGAAAGTATTATTTCATACAATCCACTCTTTAATCTATTGCTATTCTTTCAACATTAGTTAAAATATATATTTATGTTAAAATGTTCATTATGTTAAAGGTATACATTTCTCTCCATATCCCCTTTCCAACATTATACATTAGTATACTTTGATGGTTTTTTTTATACTGTTTTGCTTGTTTGTTTACTGAAATTTTACTCTGTACAAATTCATGTAATTCAGCCTTTGGCTGTTAATTGAATTTTTATCACAATAAATACCATTTATCTATCTCTTATACTTTTCTAATAAGTTCACATCCAACTTTTTGTCAGGGTAAACTTCCCCTTTAAACAAGAACCACTCCACTCCTTTTCTTTTTTTAATATTTCAAACACGATTTACATGTTTTTAATCTTAACATTGCAGCGACACGCAATATTATAGCATCATTTATATCAACGGTATTATTCATATTGACAAAATAATCAATGAATAAAAAAAATCACAATTATGACAGGAAATTGAGAATAAATACAATCCTATTTCAATACATGTATTTAACAAATAAACTGTATGGAATATTATAATCTGGGGATGGGGGTGTTTTCACAAAGAGCTAAGATGGATTAAAAATCAAACTCGGATGCCCCGTTACATAATGATAGCTATATCATTAAGCATGATCACATTGGTCAGATCAAGTTGATGGGATACGCTTTCACATGTTTCACTCGATGAAACCTTACATGCATGTTGGTACTGGTGCATTACTTTTTAAGTCACACTTTACCCTTTGTGAAACACCCCCTGGTCAAATATGAAAATTATCATTCACAAAACTATATTCTATGATTCAAGCAATGTATTAGTAGTCTTGTGTGCACCAGACTTAACTATACCAATAACATGGCTATGTCATACTAGTGTGTGAGTCTGAACAAAAAAAGCCTAAAAACAATCAGAGATGCATCCGTATATCACGTATGTGCATTTTACGACATAACAAATCTGAAAACACAATCGGTACAAAACGAAACTTAAAAAATGCGATTAGTTGTCTTTGAAATGTGAGATCTTTTCAATATCTTCATTTTTTTACAACTTCTAATATAAAAAATGACCTCTACCCTGATAACTGGCATTTATAAAGAAGGGGATTTGAAAAGGAATGAAGAAAAATAAGTCATTACATGAGATAGCGTCAAGTCTGGTGTGTACTGTGTTGTGATATCACAACATTCATAGAGTGGCCCATTTACAATGTAGGTAAAAATAAAATTCCACTATCAATCAAAGAAGTTTACCCAATATTAACAAGTGATCCTGAAACACAAAAAATTGCGAACGTGGGATTTCCCTCTTAAGAGGGGATTCCCCTCATAAAAAATGGTTTTCCCCTAGTTGATATACCATGTGACTGCTAAGGTGCATTAGTTGAGACAGTAATTTTCCGTTTAAAAAAAAGGTCTTTTCCGTTTCTGAAAATCTGTTAATTCCATTTCAGCTTGTTCTAAAAAATTGAAATTCTGTTTTGTCACTGAAAATTTACAGAGCAAAAACCTGAATTCCATTTTGCAAAGGTGAATTCCATGATTTTTTTACATGAAAAGTGTACGAACCAAACGGAATTTCCCTTTTATTTACCAGTAAAAAGGAAAATCACTGTCTCTACATTAGTGGCTACAATGGGGTGGGCAAGGGGTGTGTCCCTACGGAAACATAAACAGCTACATACAAGTAAAAAAAATAGAAAGGGAGGGAGGAGAAAAAAATCATTAGAAGTTTAATATGACCAACAAATAAAAAGAAAACTCCAAATGCATGATTTCAGTATTTCATGCACTGCACAAACATCGGTGTTAATTTAACACCAGCCAGGTATCTATATCAGTCCACACCAGAGAGGTGTTGAAACAACATCGGTTTGGCGTTAGGCTAACACCAATTAGTGTTAAACCAATATCGGTTTGATTCATAACTGGTGTTGTTTCAACGCTTCTCTTGTGTGGACCAATATAGATACTAGGCTGGTGTTACAATCAACACCGGTGTTTTTGCAGTGTGTACTTGGCAGCACCAAAGCATATTGGAAGGGGCAAAATTCATTTTTGACCAAGTGAAATTCCACGACTTCCCCATTGGGGAAGTCAAACTTCTCAAATTAAAATAAATAAATCTAACCTCTATGATAATTTAGTGTACAATACCAATGGGTATCATAGAGCAGTGATCACAGTAGGTGGTTTCAAACCGCCCCGATCATAAGAATCCCCGTTAAATTACGAGAACATTTTTAGGCTAAAAATACCCAATAATTATTCCTGCATTCACACCACCCCGAAACATACCCTTCGGGATAAGTTCCTGAAGTTACAAGCATGCGCAGTATGGTCTAATAAGCAGGCAAGGCGCGAGATTCAAAATCACTAGCTCAGCAACCACCCACGGCACCCGCGCCCAACTACATGCTGGGCTAAAAGTTCCCGTAAATTGCTTTCACATTGCCAAAATACATGCGACCTTGGAAAAATCCCCGCGAAAGTTATCGTAATTTTGACAAGTACCTACTATTTAGTGGGTATTTTCTTTCGGGGAGATTACGCGTAATTTGCTTTCACATTGCCAATATTACCTGGTATTTTCTGATCGGGTAAATTTCCCGATCAGAAAATACCTGGAACTGACGAACTTCGAGGTGGTCTGAAACCACCTACTGTGCTCCCATAATCACCTTCACTTATTCATCATTTTGTTCACTCGAGAGGTGTGATGATTACTGATGTTTTGGTGGTGATGCATGCAAATTGGGGGGGGGGGGCAAAAGCATAACAGTTGATAACTAGTAGGTAAGAAAAAAAGATTCCAATATAAAAAAAAATATGATAACCAATACCTCCTAAACTTTCAGACGTGCAGGCATAAACAACCGACAAACCATAAAACATCTGAAGATTTCAAATCTCTTGATAATAAGGGGAACGATGAATTTAAAAAGGAAGTAACATTGCCTGATAAATATCAATTGATAAAACTTGCAAGAGAATAAAATGACAATGACAATTCAAAATGCTGATAAAATAGAATAACATAACTTGCCTGTCCAATTAAATATATGCGATATATTACAAACAATTACAACATAGCATAGTTTATAATTGCTCAAGTCATTTTTAAGTGCACCACTAAACCCATCTCTTCTTTTCTCAATCTCTGAATAAAAAAATTGTTTGAGGGTATTTCACATGTGGTCTGACGTAGCAACAACAATGTATGCAAACTGGATATCATCGTCCATTCATTGATAACAGGTTTAAAAAGAGCTTGTGAATCATTATAGACTTTCTACTATGAAATTAAAATCTGATGCATACTTTAATTCAAGCTGATCACATGAATGGTTTATGTGATGCCAAACATAGCAACAATGTATACATACTGGACTCCATTCACTGATTGCGGGTTTAAAAAGAGCTTGTGAAAAGACTTCCTACTATGAAATTCAAATCTGATGCATACTAAAAATCAAGCTGATAAGTTGAAATATTTATGTGGTTGCCGAACATAGCAACAATGTATGCAAACTGGCCTCCAAATGATTCAAATTCTATGCACACTAAATCAACCTGATTATCTGAAAGATTTATGTGGTTGCAAACAGGCCTCCAAATGATTTAAATTCTATGCACACTAAATCGAGCTGATAACCTGAAAGATTTGCGTGCTTGCCCGACATAGCAACATCGATGTATACAAACTGGAGTCCATGTATTAGGAAACCCATAGGGAATTTTATATTGGATGCACACTAAATCGAGCTGATAACCTGAAAGATTTGCGTGCTTGCCCGACATAGCAACATCAATGTATACAAACTGGAGTCCATGTATTAGGAAACCCATTGGGAATTTTATATTGGATGCATACTGAACCAAGCCGATAACCATTACCTGAAAGATTTAAGTGGTTGCCTGACATAGCAACAATGTACACGTATGCAAACAGGAATCAAAGTATTATAGTTCACTCATTCATAACAGCTTTATAAAGAATTTGTGAATCGTTGATTCTGATTTCTAATTTAGAACAAAGTTGCCACCTTTAAATCAGGCAAAACCCTTTGTAAAAACCAAGAGATTCATTAAAAAAAAAAAAATTCTGGGTTGCCTCTCCAAACAGAAAGTTTAATATATCATTTTCCAGCAAAATTAAACATGTCCTTAATCCTACTTAATTTGCATAATATTAAAATATTAAAATCATTTGAGTAAGATATCTAAAGGAAAACCTTTCAACATTCAGTGAATTCATACCATTAAAATGATTCAAATCTTAGATGGAAAATCCATCCCATCTCAAATAAAGCTGGTTCAAATAAAATTATTTGTACTGTAATATGAGAGAAGCGTATTAATAATAATAAGAATAATAAAGATTGATTTGTTAAGCGCATAATAGAAAAAGCTTTCTATGCACATCACAGTAATAGTCTAAACAATAAAACCCTGACGAAAGTTAAGAAAACAGAGTCATAATTTAAAGAAAATGAGATCACCTTGAAACTATCCCTCAAAATAAATCAGCGATAACAAGCCGAAACTCTCAATGTTTACACAGAGTAGTGAGTTTATTTTAATTACCATACTGGAAACTATCAATCAAGGCATTTGACTTCTGAAACTTGCTGTCAAAAATTATCATACAATGCAGACCTATAGAAGTACTTACATTACTCCTCATCATAGAGTGCACTGAATCAAATCTTACCTACATGTACATTCGTTAACTCTTTGCCCACTTTGTTTGACCAGAGTAACATACAGGGGGCTGCCAACTTCAACATTTCATTCACATTACACACAGAGTGTATTACGTCTATTGTACTTAAGCACAATAGTGTTGTGTGCACTGCATTGTTATGTGCACACACAAAGCTTTCCTTTACAATTAACCTATCAAAAGTTGTTGGAGTTGAATTAGAAAAATCCATCAAAGAATAAGATTGGTATTTTGCCAAATCTTGATCAATATGTATGTTCTATTCCCGGTGAAGTGGATGGGTTCCCGGCAGGATCAATTCCTTGAATGCACTGAAAGGCAGCTCGAGCTAAAGCCAAGGTAATAATGATAGTGCCCCTGGGAATACTAGTAGATTATTTTTTTCACTATGGTGCTATACAAATGCCTATAATTAGTATCACTATTATAAAATAAAATAAAAAACCTCTATCTAGGATGAACTTCCCTTTTGTTTGTTTGTACAATCAATAGTTGCCATGACAACGGATTCTGAATGGGTTTCAACCTTTCATCGAAGAACTCCAAAAGGGGCTTGTATGATTATTGAGGGACACATTAAAGGAAACCAAAACCCAAGAAGAGAAGCAATCTCATTGGAAAGAGTAAAATGAGAGGAACAATTAAAAAAGTTTCATCAAAATCGGTTATGAAAACAGCAAGTTATGGACGCTTATTAAAAAAGTCTTCTTGTACTTTCTATGGGGATCCTCATATTGGCAAACATGCTTCAAAATGGCTGATTTTGTGGACAACTCTCCATTTGTTTTGTACACAAATTTTCAGATTTTCCCCTTTATTTTACATATTTCACATTATCTCCTCCTGACCTTGACATATGTGGTGTGAATTATATTTTCCCATGACACATGTGCTCAGAAGGAGGCAAAATGCACTTTGAAAGATAATGGGGAAAATCTCATTCTATAACCGATTTTGTTAAAACAAGTTTTAGATTGCTCCTCTCATTTTATTCTTTCTGATAAGATAGATTTTCTCCATGTATTTTGGTTTCCTTTAATACCCTTGGTACCAACACCCAACTTTCATTTCTATTCTCATAAAAGTACCACCAGGCACAGTCATTGCCATACTCAAAACTGAAACAAATTACATCTGATAAAGTTATGGATTTCCCTAATGGTCAAAGAATAAAACCCCACTCCTATACTGTATATTATCTTAATGTCCAGGGAATAATTTGTCTTAACAAATAAAATTTGAATAGCATTTTTTTGTCATAAAGATAAGCTCTCAACTGCATTCTGCTACAGCTACACAAAAGAATTTTTGTATAGCAGTCTTTAATACAAATGAGCAGCAAATTGCGATGCGATACCAGGGTCCCGTCTTACAAAGAGTTGCAATTGATTTGATCAATCTCACCATTGTCGTAATTTTCCTACAAAAATTTTGCCCAAAGTGCTTTTGTAAGCAAAGAGGAGCACATCAAATAATCAAGATAACAATGAATGTATTAGTATAAATCATATCTAGAAAACATTTTGAACAAACATGCATTTTAGATATTGGCGAAGCTGGCTTTCCATAGTTGCGGTTGATCGGGGGCCCCGTCTTACAAAGAGTTACGATTGATGCAATCAATCACAACTATGGATGGCCAGCAACGTTAACATCTAAAACATGAATTTGTTGAAAATATTTTTTAGATATGATGTATATTCATACATTCATCATTCTTCTGTGTGATTCTCTTTGTTTACTAAGCAGATTGTGCAAATTTTCAGTAGAAAAAAGTATGGTATGGATGGATTTCCATACAGTTGAGTTTGATCGGATCAATGGTAACTCTTTGTAAGACAGGGCCCTGGAAGAGTATTCCCTGGGCCCAGTCTTACAAAGAGTTACCATTGATCCGATCAAACTCAACTGTATGGAAATCCATCAGTGTCATAAGTTTTTCTATAGGAAATTTGCAAAATGTCCTTCGTAAACAAAGAGAAGCGCAGTGAATTTTCAAGGAAACAATGAATGCTTGAATATACATCATAGAAAATATTTTGAACTAACATGCATAATAGATGTTGACGTTGCTGGCCGTCCATAGTTGCGATTGATCAGATCAATCGTTAATCTTTGTAAGATGGGCCCCTGATGTCCATATTCATTTGTGAGATACATTATAAAGATATATGACAATCTTTAGGTGGAGAAACATGATTTCAGTGAGAGTGGTGCCCATTTCTTCATAGTCTAGACACAGTGATTTCCTGTTTCAAAACATGTTCTTACCTGCCTGTGAACACCTGTAATTCCTTTCCAAAATTAAAAGCAATTTTTGTGTGTGTGTGTGTGCGTGTCAAGATCCAAGATAATTTATAACAAGTTTCATACATTGTAGTGCTTCATTATTGAACTTCCAAAAATGGTATAGTGTACAAGGGATTGTTGTTTTTTGCCCTAAATGGTTAATATATTTTGACTTTGGAACTTGCATCCTATCTACATGTATATTGTATAAGGCTGTGGCTATGCTTGAGTTTGTACATATATATGTATGCTTTAGGCATAACTAGTTTTATCCAAAGGGTGACACGATATTTGCTCCTGCGACAATTGCTCCGGGCTTAATTTTGTCTACGATGTAGGGTTAGGGTTGCAATAGGGTTTAGTGTTAGGTTTAGGGAAGGTTGAAGTTGGTCTTTTGATTTAGTGTGTGGAATTTAGAGCAGAGCAAAATTGTCGCCAGAGGAAACATCATGGAACCAGTCAAAGACACCGTTCTCACTACCTTCCTAAAACTAGCTTACTGGAAACTAGTTTGTAAGAAAGGGCCCAGTTTTAGAAAGTATATTATGAGAATGGTGTCAAAGTGTCCATTCTCACAAGAATATAACCATCACCAATCTTGTGCCTGCCGAACATTAAGATTCGCTCATAACTGTCTTTTGATTGAAGACATGATTTAACAACGCTTCCAAAACCATTCAGATGAAATTTCTAAAAGATGACATAATATTCTTCCATATCTTATATAGGAAATGAGGAGTTAAAAAAGTTCCTCATACTACTGAGAAAAAAAAAACAAGCACTGACAAAATATGAGTAACACATATCACAATAGTAATTTTAGTATTCAGCATGTAACAGACATTAAAATGGCAAACAAATCATTTGACAGTTCCACTTTTCCTCTGGCGAAGTAAAATAAATCATCACCAAGAGAAGGATATTTGTCGGGACAAGCTCGACAGGATACAAAAGTGAACACCAGAGGGCGCTAGATTTACAAGTCACCTAGCGGTGTTTATACACAACGGATTTCAAGAATTGGCAATGGATTTATTTCATGTTCTTTGGAGGCAGGATGTTGGTCGATAGTGGCCTTGCTACCGTAAACAAGCGGATGCTGTAGGCGAACTGCACAAGGGATTGCTTCTCAACGGATCCTCCACTGAATATTTGCATACTGCTCGATCTGTCCTTGGCATTTTCCAAGCAAAGACATCCAACAATGATAGCATTCCTTCTCTTCCTTGGGATACTAGCTCTAGCATCGGCTGTGAAGCGGTACTAGCAGAGATCTTGCACTCCATTATCCTACTCTTGAATTTCTATATGCTTCATCCCACTCCTGACACCAATAGTGCATAATTTGCAGTAGTGCTACCTTCGTGAATTACGCCACTGAACAACCACAAACATTTCTCGCTTTCTGCTACACTTACACAAAGTCAATAAAACTGAGATAATCCCCAAGATATCATCAACATCTTATCTTGAATAAAATGGTGATATATTTGATGTACACGCAAATATATGGCATGTACAGCAATTTTAGCTTGTTACCGAGCAGCGTATCAGCATCGGTTGATGTGTCCATCTGCGGAAGGATGCTGCCAGTGTCAAGTTGAGGGATTCGATGGTAAGTTCAGGTTTCCTTTCCTGCTTTAAGATACTGCAGAATCAGATTATCCACATCTCAGCCAATTCACATGTACATCTCTCATTGACACAGGCTAAGTCGGCCCTTGCGAAGGAATCGGTTAACAACGACCAACTGCGAACTAAAGACCGGCAAAAAAAATGAGCGAAACTTAACCCTTAAATGTTCTGTTTGATCAGAAGTCTCGCTCTGTGCTTGAGTCGCGCATTTGTACACCATGGGCGTTGACGTGGAAGTTAACACGACACGATCCATGCAAGAACTCTGTGGCATAACCCAGTCAACATCCGCCAATCCGTCCCAATCACGATAATGCATGATAATCACGATCAACGACTGCATCGGCTATCGATCACCGCCACCCCTCAGCACGATTACAAATAAAATTCAGTCAGTCATGATATATGGTTACTATACACATAATATAGAAGCATGATGTTCATACGTATCTCTTCCTTCAATTTTCAAGTCATTCCAACAAAAATAATGTATGAAAGAGTCCAGAGTCTGCGCTCAATTTAGGAGAGAATTATTACCCTCCATTCCGTTTTGACTGGCGTTATGTCCTTGTAATATTTTGTCCGCTTCCTCGGGCGGAAGGATTTCTACAAATGTGAAAGGGAAAAATCCTTGGGCGCCATCCTTGAGTAACTCGCCCTCCCAGTATCCGCTCATGTGCTGTTTCACCACTTTGACAATGTCTCCTTTCTGTACGTCGAGAAAAACATAAATGGAGAGGATTATAAACGAACGGAAAAAATTGGTTCCATGACATTTGCTCCAGCGACAATTGCTCCGATGGTAAATCTGCACGAGAAGCCAAACCTGACTTCCAACACTTAATAAACCGTAATCCTTATGTTTACATTATTTTGAACCAAAAACTCTATTACAATCCTAAACTCTAATCCTATGCCCTCAGAGATATAAAGACAGGAGCAAATGTCACAGGAGTAAATGTTGTGTCCCAAAACATCAAGGGTTGGTGGATATGTATATTACATTGGTATGATAAAGGACCTGTCCTAATGTAATTTATTGAGTTTGAGGGTTGCTAAGCAGTAAGCACAAGTGTACTCTGATTATGATATGGAACATTTTTTATCATAATTTGCCAATTTTATCAACTCTATTCTTATACTGTTAAGAAACGTATGAAATTGAATTATTGTTTTAATGGCCCAAACACGGAGTGGTGTGTGCAGCTCCTTATCATCAAAAGGATTGGATAAGATGAAAATTTGGGTCTGGTGGCACATATGTTAATCAAATTTGAATTAATAAACAGAAGTGCAAGTCGGTATCACTCGCTAGGCATGAAAAGATGCCAAAGGAATTAAAGTCCCTGGACAACATTAATAATAATAATAATACCAACATGCTTATATAGCGCATATCGCTGCCAAATGCGTCCCTATGCGCTTAATTGGATATTATTACCCTGGCTTTCGCCTCGCAGCCTTCTACAGCGCGTTGGCATTTCAAGGAATAAATTCCTGCCAGGTACCCATTTACCTCACCTGGGTCGAGTGGAGCACAATGTGGATAAATTTCTTGCCGAAGGAAATTAAACATTAAACATTAAACATTAAACCTGGGCCCGGTCTTACAAAGAGTTACGATTGATCCAATCAATCTCAACCATATGGAAATCCACCAATGTCATAATTTTTTTCTTTAGGAAATTTGCACAATGTCCTTAGGAAACAAAGAGAAGCATACTGAATTGTCAAGAAAACAGTGAATGTATGAATATACATCATATCTAGAAAATATTTTGAAGAAACGTGTATTTTAGATGTTGCTGGCCTTCCATAGTTGTGGTTGATTGGATTAAAGAGAAATTCCAGTAGTTGCAGTAAACACTGATTTCATGAGAAAGTCTGTAAACCAGGCTTAATTGTCAGTATATCATCGAGGATCTAGATCTGGTACAGTTACATAAACCGAACTTTGTGAAATCTTGAAATCTACGCTGAAAAATGTTCAGACTGAACTTCCCCAACACAGATAAGCGCACGTGGGACAGTGTATAATTATTGCTTTGAGCGTCGGGCCCGACGCTCTACCCGAATCCTGTGCTTATTTGCTGATTTCTCAGCAATTACACAATTTCTTTCAGAATCCTTTGGCACATGCGTTTTATTTATACAAACAGACACTTTGGTGGTCATTTCATTGGATTCTGTACGAACTCATTTTGATATCGTTACCAAAACTAGCATTTACCTTTAAAGTTAGTCTTTTTTTTACCAAAACTAGCATTTACCTTTAATTGCAACTCTTTGTAAGACAGGGCTCTGAAATGGAATGTTAAATGCTTAAGACTGGCTTCTCTGCATTTATCAAGTCGCCAGGTTTCATATGATAAGGGTTGGCCGAGTTACGGCGAAGTTTTTTTTTTCCCCTTACCTCAAATTTTAGTTGCGTCGTGTCGTATGCGTTGGGAATTCTTCTCTGTATTGCTTTACCATATGATGTGACTGAACGGTAAACCTCAGGGGGTGGTTCAACAGGCAACTGTAAACAAGAAGAAGTTTGAACACTCTTGGTTTAAATATTGTTTGTAATAATAACAGACTTCATTCTATTCACTGTAGGCATGGATATACAGTACATGTAGCCCAAGAAATATTTTCATTAATTTTGTTGTTTACCTAGACTTTATCCATTTCATTTATTGAAGACATGGAGACACATGTACCCCAAGAAACTATTCTTTATTCTTTTGTTGTTCATCTATTTTCAGCCTCAATCCATTTTATTGCTTGCAGGAATAGAAATAGACCTAGAAATATTTTCATTTTTTTTTTATTTGACTACTTTCAGCCTCCGTCCAGTTTATTCATTGCATACACAGAAATAGCCCAATAGGTATTTTCATATCTTTAGCTGTTTGTCTACTTACATACCCCATCCATTTCATTCACTGTAGGCATGGAAATACCCAAAAGAAATATTTCATTTCATTTTTGATTTGCCTACTTACCGCCTCCATCCAAGGAACAGGGAACTGCCCTTCTTGCCCCCTTCCATTGCGCATCGTCCACCAATCCGCTTCGTCTCGGTTCACTAACGTCAGAATCTCGTTTTTCTGAGCGGGTAAATCGTCAGAATCCTGAGCGAATTATGGACAAAAGACATTGGGAGATTTACATTACATTATTTGTATTTTTTAATTTAATCAAACCAGTTTTCTTACTTATCTTTCTATGTTATAGGAAAATGGACATTTTCAAGTGATTATTCATTCTCCTTCACACCACTGTACAACGAGTAAGAAGAGATCCATCATTTACTGGCACAGAATCTGTAATCATCTGAACAAGAATTTGAAATCATATCAGCAGGGTACCCAGCTTTTTGAGAAAACAAAATTCCCTGATTTTTCCCTGATGAAGTATAATAATTCCCTGATAACTGTTTAAACCCATTCCAAGGTTAAAGTTGTTGCTGTGAATTACATGTATTTTCAGTATATTAAAAACAATAATGTAAAACCAAGTTGGTACTATTACACAGGCATGTAATTGCCTCCCTTCTCTCCATACAGCCATCCTTTCCTCATCTTTATACAGAAAGAGGTTGAAATGCAACACAATATACCAGAGTCGGACTGACTGTCGTGCTTTCAAATTTTGGGCTGATCAAATTCCCTGATTTTTCCCTCATTTGAGGCATTTCCCCTGATTTGACGTATTTTCTATCAAATTCCCTGAATCATCTGAACAAGAATTTGAAATTTAATCAGTCTTAACTACTGGGAGGTACATGTACATGTAACCAGTAAATCTTTAGTTCTCTGAAGCATTTTTAGCCTTTACTGTATGTACATGTCTTTTCGTTATTTTTTTTTTCAATTTCACTTCTCACGATATTGACATTCATAAATGAAACTGAATAATCGAAGTGGAATGGATAAATTAGGTTCTATTCTTTATTTTCTCAAAAGCACAGAAGAACATAACATGGCTTTTAATATCAAAGTCTACATAAAAGACTACATGCCATGAATTTCCATTCAAGTTTTAATTTTTTTAATTTCACTCTTTTCATGGTATTGACATTCATCAGTGAATGAGGATAAAGGAACTTAAGGAAATGGAATGGACATATTGTATTAATTACTTCCTTTTTTTCAAAAGCACAGAAAAAAATATAACATGACTACATCAAAGTCTACATGTACATACAAGACAACATGAAGAGCTTCAAAAAGTGGTCTATTTCCACACATAAAAATCAATCAAATGACCGTCTGACATTTCTTTTTTTAGTGTTAAGCTTCAAAGTGTATGGTGTATCTTTACACCAAGCCAGTATCAAAACATGTAGCCTATTCAGCAAGTTAAATGATACCCCATTTTTTGTTAAACATGTACTTCACTATTTGGCATTTACAGTTAGTACTTGCAGACAGTAGTCTGCTGTGCGAGTAAAGGGTCTGAATTGCAGCCTATTCATGCCTTGTGTACTGAAGGCCCTCTCGCTCAGTTGAATTGAAACAGCAAGTTCTGTATGTTCTAGTCTTTGCGTGGAGACACACTTGTTGATCAAAGTTGCAATCAGGGTCTCTGCCTGCAGACTATGCAGACAGTGTGTGTGTTTTTGTGATTTCATTCATACAACAGGGTTTACACTCTCTTAAAATCCTTAAAACTTGTTGTCCAACATGTTTTGATTACCAAATTCCATTTCCTCCAAAAATGTCTGAAATGTTAGACTAATCTAAGAATAACATTGCAAGGAAATCAGATTTTCTATCCAAAAAAAATCAACCTAAAACAAACAATTCTTACAGCATCCTGGTACGGATTAATGTAGGGGATTTTTGTTTGTTAGTTTTAATTGAGTCATATTTTACATGTATATTTCACTTGTCAAGAAAGACATTTGACTGTGGAAAAGTGAATCAAAATTATTGAACAAACATCAAGAGTATTCTGACACTTTGTTGATACAGTACAGTAAATTAAGAACCTACTTGCAGAATTTGATATCCTGGTTCACATTGCAATGTAAAATGCAATATGACAGAAATTTAAAGAATCAAATTCATAATATGGAAATGAAAAAAAAAATCATTCTTTTCTACGTGCAAACCTATGGAATCAACCAGTCCCCCCCCCCCCCCAAACACAATATGAAGTCATGTTACTCTAGCCGTTAAGACGCTCGATAAAGCCTATTGTCAAAACCAGTTAATTTGAGTAAATTCAAGTGGTGAATGAGCATAAAACTTAGATTGTTGTTGTACTACATGTATGTTATATTTCCTATTAAATTTCCCATAAAATATATATATTTCCCATTAGTAGCTCAGTCTGGATCTTTAAACCCAAACCCTTGCAGAATCTTTTTTTTTTTTTTGGGGGGGGGGGTACTTTTCACAACTTACTGGGTAAATCAGTAACATTGGATAGTATTGAACATTACGATGAACGTGGATTTCCAAGGTATCCCTTTCACCAGGACTCTATTGAACGTTTTGGGGGCTAAAATCGCACCAGCCCCGTGTTATTATTTTTCCCTGTACCTATGGTCAATATCACTGTATTTAATTAAAGGAAACCAAAACCCAGGAAGAGAAGCAAACTAAGAGCATATAGAGACATTATTCATAATTGTGATATGCGCTATACAAGAACTGTTTATTATTATTATTATTATTATTATTGGAAAATGTAAAATGAGAGGAACAATTTAAAACAAGTTTCATCAAAATTGGTAATATAAAATAAGCAAGTTATGGATGTTTAAAAAGTCTTGTTGTACTTTCTATGGGGATCCTCAAATTGGCAAATGTGCTTCAAAATGGCTGATTTTGTGGACAACTCTCCATTTGTTTTGTACACAGATTTTCAGATTTCCCCGTTTATTTTACATATTTCATATTATCTCCTCCTGACCTTGACATATGTGGTGTGAATTATATTTTCTCATGACATATGTTGTGCTCAGAAGGAGGCAGATGCAATTCGAAAGATAATGAGGAAAATCTGAAAATTTGTGTACAAAACAAATGGAGAGTTGTCCACAAAATCAGCAATTTTGAAGCATGTTTGCCAGTTTCAGGATCTCCATAGAAAGTACAACAACAGTTTTCAAACTTCCATAACTGGCTTATTCTATAACCGATTTTGATAAAACAAGTTTTAGATTGCTCCTCTCATTTTATTCTTTCTGATAAGATGGATTTTCTCCTTGTATTTTGGTTTCCTTTAAGGCTAAATGACAGTAGTTGCAGTAAAACACTAATTTCGTGAGAAAGTCTGTAAAACCAAGGTTAAGTATGACTATATCATTGTGGATCTAGATCTGGTACAGTTACATAAACTGAACTTTGTGAAATCATAAAATCTAAGCTGAAATACGATCACACTGAAGATCGCCAACACAGATAGGCACACGTGGGACAGTGTATTATTATTGCTGGAATAAAGACCCGACGGAAGTGACCGAATCCGCGCTTATTTCTCAGCAATTACACAATTTCTTCCAGAATCCTTTGGCACATATTTTTTATTCATACAAACAGACACTTGGGTGGTCATTATATTAGTAGTAAAAAGTCATTTTGAGATAGTTACCAGAACTGGAATTTACCTTTAACTCTATTATCTTTATTACTTACATCACTGGTGAAGGTGTATTTAACTCTAAATCGTTCGGCGTTGCTTGGTGGTATGCTAGGAGGAGGTGTAGGATTTACGGGAGGAACTTCGGGCTTCGGCGTCGGCGGTGCTCTGTCGTTTAACTGCTCCACGGTAAAGAAAAAAAGTTTACATTAATTATTTAAAAGATACAGTTTATGGCTTTCACTGAGTTTAATAATAGGATCGCTTTGACTGATCTGGGCCCAGTCTTACACAGAGTTACGATTGATCCAATCAATCGTAACTCTATGGTAATCCATCAGTGTCATAATTTTTTCTACATAAAATTTTCAAAATGTCCTTTGTAAACAAAGGCGAACACACCAAATTGTCAAGAAAACAATGAATTTATTTAATTTACCTCATATCTAGACAACATTTTGAACATTCATGCATTTTAGGTGTTGACGTTGCTGGCCGTCCATAGCTGTGATTGATCGGGTCAATTGCAACTCTTTGTAAGAAGGGGCCCTGATGTCAGAAAAAATCTTGGAAACAACGAGATTTGAACCTCTCGTCTACTGATCGCCGGTCAGCGACTCTACCACCAGGCCATCACCTGGACCATGACACCATCATGATGAAATAGAAACAAATACCTCGGTACCTACATGTATGATTTTTAATCTAACTTACATTAGTTGCCATGGATGATGAAATGGAATTGTTAAAGGGAATGTCCGGGCTGAAAATATATCTTAATACATAGAGTAGAATTCACTGAGCAAAATGCCGAAAATGTCAACAAAATCGGATAACAAATAATAAAGTTATTGAAGTTTAAAGTTTAGCAATATTTTGTGAAAACAGTCGTTATGAAAATTTATTAGGTGGGCTGATGATGTCACATCCCCACTTTCTGTTTTCTTATGTTATTACATGAAATCATAATTTTTGTGTTATTTAATTCTTCTGTGAATAATATGTCTCCCTTATAATGAAATAAGTTGCAGCAATGAATATCCAATGCACTAAATCAGTTGTCAATCCACTTTTTCTAGTTATTGGAGGGAAAAATTTGAATAAACCTAATTTCATATAATAAAATACAAAAGAGCAAGTGGGGATGTGACATCATCAGCCCACTTAATGAATATTCATGACGACTGTTTTCACAAAATATTGCTTAACTTTAAAATTCAATAACTTTGTTATTTGTTATCCGATTTTGATAAAATTTTCTGCATTTTTCTCAGTGAATTCTACTTTATTTATTAAGCTATAAATACTTTCAGCCTGGACCATCCCTTTAATACAATCACCTGTAGTACATGTATATGCTGCAATATGTACATGTACATTGCCATCTTCATGCCAGGGGATACATGTGCATGTAGTCTGCTCGCACAGAATCAAATTTGACTCACTACAAGTACAGTGTATAACAATTATAGTCTGATATGTGAAGTCTAGCTGGTAGACTACAAACCCACTGTGTTGTAAACATGTAGCCAACCATGTACCTGTACATGTAGTCTCTACATTCAGACTCCGATTGAATACAACATGGAGAAACCATGAGTCTGTGTTTGCAAACTAGGGGCGAGAGAAAGGGAACATGGGGTTTACACAGAGTTAAACTTGGAAAGGAGAAATGCATGTACATGTATGCCTAAAGCTTTGTCAGGTGGGGGTCATACATAGTATGTAGAATACACATGTAGTGGTTTGTCTGTACATGTACACACACTCCAATATGCTGTAAAGTGCTTTGAGCCGTTGTATAAAAACTGGCTATTATTATCATGGGCTTATTATATTCACTCGCGTTGGTAATCACTCGCATCGCGTTGGTAATCACACGCGTTTTTTATTTTTGTCTATTTTTTTTCATTTCGGTGCGATTTTTTTTCTAACGGTGTCTTCAATGGGACAAACACGCTGGGAAAATAAAATGAAATTGAAATTCGAGTTTCGTTTTAAGCCGGCAAGTGCCTGAAATAAGATGTACTCGACTACTGCTTTAACATAACAAACAAGCAAATCAGCCATGTGGCTCAACTAACTTAGAATAGATCCGGACTTCTACTGTGTCTTATACGAGGACTCCGAGTCGGAACTTGCCATATCTGCCACATCGATATTACATCGTATCATTCCCATATGCGGACATGCCTGCATGCAATGGCCCCAAGGCGGCTGGACCCGGCCGCGGTCGGACACAACGTGCATCGGTAGCATGGAGCAAGCTAACGTGAGTCGAGCTGAGTTAGATCCCACGTTACATATGAGACGCCGATTGTACCAATATTATATAGAACAATTATTTGTTACATACTGTAATCATTATTCATTAAATAATAACTATTATTTATATATAATTTACATTCTATTTGTAAATAATTACTATTATACAGTGCGTCCCAGAAAAAACGAAACCGAGATTTAGCGATGATTTATCACAACTTAATCACAAATACAATAGACAAATGACCTATACCAATGTAAAGCTTAGAATCTCCTTTCATCTGATATTACTTAGATTATTCCTCATTCACGCATGAGTGAGCAAAAACAATTTGAAGAAAGGATACCAAAAACTCATTTGGCGGGGGGGGTATCTGAATTTTAAAAAGAAAATCACGTGCCTAAAAAGTTCAATATCTGCTCTTTAATTTAATACCTTAATCACAAAAAATGGCCAAGAAGTAAAAAAGTTACGTTCCCTCGAAACAATGCTTGTATTTCCATAATTTCATTAAATAAACGTGTTTTCACCGGTTTTCACAGAAGCTATCGCATAGTTAACAAGTGTCGAGTGAGTTTGAACGCTAGCCTGTAAACCTCTTCATTTTATGAAATTATTGAAATTCAAGCCTTATTTCAAATAACCATAACTTTCTTATTTCTAGACCATTTTCTGTAATTGAGGTATCAAATTAAAGAGCAGACATTGAACTTTTTAGAAATGTGGTTTTCTTTTTGAAACCCAGATACAGCCCGCCAAATTACTTTTTGGTATACCCTCTTCAAATTGTTTTTGCTCACTCATGCGTGAATGAGAATAAATCTAAGTAATTTCAGATGAAAGAGGAGATTCTAAGCTTTACAATGATAGGTCATTTGTCTATTGCATTTGTGATAAAGTTATGATAAATCATTGATAAATATCGGTTTCGTTTTTTGTGGGATGCACTGTATAAAATAACATTTCTAATTATTTATATATAATTCCAAGTAATACTTCATTATTTGTAAATAATAATAGTTCGACATTCTATTATTTATAAATAATGATTATTTGTTTTTCATTATTTATAAATACTGATTATTTGTTTTTCATTATTTATAAATAATGATTAGTTCTTTTTAATTATTTGTAAATAATGATTTTTTTTTCATTATTTATGAATAATGATAATTTGTTTTTCATTATTTATGAATAATGATAATTTGTTTTTCATTATTCATAAATAATGATTATTTGTTTTTCATTATTTATAAATAATGATTATTTGTTTTTCATTATTTATAAATAATGGTTATTTGTATATAAATAACGATTATTTGTATAATATGGCAAATTGTAAAAATCGTTTATAAATAATGATTATTTATAAATAATGGGATATTTAAACAAAAATGTTATTTATAAATAATGAAACACGATGAATTTTCATTATTTATAAATAATGGGAAACTCAACAAATTATTTATAAATAAAGAAATGTGCACTGGCATTGTTAATAGATAATTATCATTTACAAATAATAGAAAACTCGACAAACTTATTTATAAATAAAAAAACGAATTGCAATTATTCATAAATAATGAAGTAAGCAGTGTCATTATTTATAAAAAATGAAACACAAAAATTATTATTTATAGATAATGAAAAACAAATAATCATTATTTATGAATAATAGAATGTCGAACTATTATTATTTACAAATAATGAAGTATTACTTGGAATTATATATAAATAATTAGAAATGTTATTTTATATAATAGTAATTATTTACAAATAGAATGTAAATTATATATAAATAATAGTTATTATTTAATGAATAATGATTATATAACAAATAATTGTTCTATATAATATTGGTACAATCGGCGCCTCATATATAACGCGGGATCTAACTCAGCTCGACTCACGCTAGCTTGCTCCATGCTACCGATGCACGTCGTGTCCGAACGCGGCCGGGTCCGGCCGCCTTGGGGCCATTGCATGCAGGCATGTCCGCATATGGGAATGATACGATGTAATATCGATGTGGCAGATATGGCAAGTTCCGACTCGGAGTCCTCGTATAAGACACAGTAGAAGTCCGGATCTATTCTAAGTTAGTTGAGCCACATGGCTGATTTGCTTGTTTGTTATGTTAAAACAGTAGTCGAGTACATTTTATTTTAAGGCACTTAATTGCCGGCTTAAAACGAAACTCGAATTTCAATTTCATTTTATTTTCCCTACATGTCTGTCCTATTGAAGACACCGTTAAAAAAAATCGCACCGAAATAAAAAAAAAAATCGCCAAAAATTCAAAACGCGAGTGATTACGAACCCGCACACGACGCGAGTGATTATAAACTGCCTTATCATGTGTGTGTGGGGGGGGGGGGGGGGGGCTGGTTGATTCCATAGGTTTGCATGTAGAAAAGAAGGAGTATTTTTTTCATTTCCATATTATGAATTTGATTCTTATTATTACCAAAAATCCCCATACTATAATAAAGTCAATAAAGACCTTCTTCTTTATTAAATACTATCAAAATGACAAAACAAAAAGGAAAGGCGAGTTATCAGCTCTACAGCTTACAAGTATATCCCTGGTGTTATGCAAAAGAACTACAGCATTTTGTCCAATTAACTAAAATGTCAATAAATTCCTACTTTTCATTACCTGTGAATTTTTTCATTGATGTTACTTGTTTGATATTTCTCTTTGTTGGGGGTAGACAATTATTGTCCATAACAAGAAATACTATTGCCCATAATAAAGCAGAGCTCTAGTCACAATGCATGCAATTTACTTGTCATTTGACAATATACATGTACATTACGTAAAACATACTTTGTATTTTTGTCTACATGTACCTACACTCAATCAAACATGCATGAAAAGGGAAATCCCCTCACTATGATGTCATCACATGAGGAAGCAGATATGAGGTTTTAATAACAATGACAAAATGACCTTAAACCTTTATTGTGCAAACACTGCAATTATGTCACACACAAAACATTAGTGTTCATACGCATCCGGGTGATGAGAAGCACAATGTACATGTTTTATGTACAATTTAAGTGCAAAATAAGGCTTACTGGTTGGCATACTACTATGTACATCAATACATATGCGCACACTATTACATGTATGCATTTCACACCGCATTTCCTTAACCCCACACTACCTATTTTTGCTTTCACACTGTCTTTCTTAACCCCTTACTATTTGCTTAGCCAGGGTTAACGCCTTAACCCCGGACTATCGCACAGCTCATGAATATTGATGATTTTGCCACACAGAGCGTGATTAACGTGCAATTTTGACTTCTGTGATTGGCTAGTGCTTAGCCCCACTTTTCCTTAGCCCAGCTTCGCTTCACATTGCTTCTCTTACCACCGCAATTGTGGTGCTAGCACCGCAATAAGCCGGCTAACCCTGCTTTTTTGTAGGGCAAGATAGTACCGTACTATTAACCATGCTAGCCCACTTTGCTAAAACGTAGTGTGAAACTGAAGTGGGCTAAGCTTAACCCCGGAAAATTAGTGGGGCTAAGACCCCCCCCCCCCTTGCCCCACCAATTCCCTGGGATTAAGGAAAATAAGTGCAGTGTGAAAAGCATATGTAGAGCATACTCCCATTGACCGATGGTGTCAACTCATTCATGAAATACAAATTAATTCAATGCTTAAGCAAGAGCATCAAAATAAAATGCAATGAATGAATGATACATGTATTGGAAAAGAGCAAAAATCCAACCAAAAGCTCAGCTTTTTTGAGCTGGGAAAGTTAAATCAAATCAAAGGATATTAAATGTTTGATTGATACAAGGATTGTTGAATCCTCATCTGTCTAGATTGATAAAACTACAGTAGTGTACGCAGGGGGTGGTTACAGGGGTTCAACCCCCCTCCTAATTTTTTATCCCCAAAAGCAACCCCCCCCCCCCAAAAAAAAAAAAAAAATTTCTTTGGGGTAGGAAATGACCAAAAATTTGTGAAAACTGTTTTTTTGTTGGTTGTCAACATTTCAGTCAGCTTGAACCCACCCCCCCCCTAAAAAATCCTGCGTACGCTACTGACCTACTACTATGTACATACATACATGTACATGTATGCATAGTTGCCAGCCCTTACAGAATATTCATGAGTTGTGTTCTAATGTAAATTCAGTGTTTACTTCCCGATTGAATGACCTAGGGAAAAACTTTTGTTTGTTTTGTCTCGTAAGAAAACAATTGGTTCAGCCGTTTGGTTATTCACATTGTCATTTCTTATCTGATTAATATTCCGTAACGGTTGGCATCTCTGCATATGGATATTAGACCAACAGGGGGCCGTTTCATAAAGCTGTTCACAAGTTAAGAGCGACTTTAAAAGCGACTTTAAAAGCGACTCGTGACCATTTCTTACGTGCTAACCCATCGCCAATGAACACTTTGGCGTATAACTTTAACTTACGAACAGCTTATGAAACACCCAAATGGTTACTGAGAGCACAAACTGCATCTTTGGAGCTGGTCCTCTCTGTGATTTGAAACCTTTTTTTCACCCTGTACCCACCAATAGTATATAAATGGCTTTGGTGAAACATATGCAAAAACATACAATAAAGGCAAACACGTACATGCATAAACAAAATGTACATGTACATTGTTTTATGCTACAAATGTATGTTTGGGCAATTTTCAGTTACATTACTCTTGCAAAAATGTATGTGAAAGAAAAAAATCTTTGAGCCAAAAAGGTCTAATACATTTATAGCTGCGAAAGGCAAAAAATGGAAATAAAAAATAGATGAAAAAGAAACATTGGGAAGCATCCAAACAATGCTTTTGCAGTTTACATGTAAAAGCTGAAGTGTTGGAAAAGAAGAAGCAAGCAGGCTGCTAAGTTTTAGTTTCAATATCATGCATGTACATTTATTTTGTCACACTACTCAGTACCGGTAGTTGCAATTCCTAGAAATGATGATGATTTTTTTATATTCATTTGGCTTTCTAATGCATTACATGTACATACATGTATCAGCCTGAAAAGGGGTCATTTACAATTTTGCATATTAAGGGCATACCTTTCACAACCTACTTATGCTGCCTGTAAAAAGCACCGCTAGATCAATCTAAGAGACCATTCTCATTATGCTTTCTAAAACGAGTTTACTGGAAACCAGTGTGGAAGATCGCTTTGCTAGCGTTCCCATTTGATCACACGAAAGTGGTTTTCAAAATCACTTCACGTAAAGCGTTCTTGTTGCTATGGAAATGCTCTCAGTAGGGTGGCACATTTTGCGCGAAATTCAAAACCGCAGCGTAGGCATTCTACACCTGTCGTGTGGAGTGGCGCGCTCAAAATGTGCTAAGATCGCTTCCCGAAGAATGGTTGTGTCGTCACTTACGCTAAAACCAGTTTAACGAGGCAAATCGATCTTGAAAACCACATCATGAGAGGTTATGAACCGGTTTGGAAGATCGCTTTGATCGTTCTCATTACACGTTTAACTAGTTTCCACTAAACTAGTTTTAGGAAGGTAGTGAGAACGGTGTCTAAAGCTCGAAAGGGGAAGTCAACCCTGAAAAAAAGTTTGTCATAAACATACCAGAAATAATAATTAAACATACTGATGAAGTTTTGAGAAAAATCCATGAAAGATTAAGGACTAAAGAGTTGAAAAATCTGAAGTGTTGAAAAAGCTGAAATTGAAACAGCTTCATGTACAGAGGAAGGCTAAAATTACCGGTAAGCTGAACATCAAAGGCTAAAAAAGATTGCTGAACTGTCACTCCCCTACATTAGAGGCAAAGTTACCATAAATCTTTAAAGGGTAAATTAATCCTGACAAAAAGTTTACAGCAAAAAAAGAAGAAAAAAAATCATTTAAAAATATTGGCAAAGGTTTGAGGAAAATTCATCAAAGAATAAAAAAGTTTTTATAACTTTAATCATTTCATTTGTGATGTCATGTATATGCAAGCAGCTTGAACATACATGTGTATGGTAAAAAATTTCATTTTCTCAGAAATTTGAAAATCGTTTTTAATGTATCTTCAGTATAGCAATATTCAATACAGAAATGATTTCACACCTGCTCCTAAAAAGAAAATATAAAGTATAAAGTCATCATGAACCATTAAAAAAAATGAAATTTATGCATAATATATTATTGTATATGAGGCAGCTACTGGTTTATGACTCACAAAACTTGAAATTCTAATAACTTTCATAATCTTTAATGAATTTTCCTCAAACCTTCACCAATGTCTTTCATTATTTTTTCTGCCATTTTCACAAAAAAAGTTTTCGTCGTGGTGAACTTCCCCTTTAATGAAACTAGCCTTGTAACATTAATACATGTAATAACAAAATTGTGTAAAAGCAGCAAAGTAATTTTACTAGCATTGCAGCTACAGGTTTATTAGCATTAGCAATGTGCCATGCAAGCATGCACTCGGGCAAGGTATGATGGGAAGGGGTAGGGGAACCCCCTTACCTTCTCTTGTGATGTCGGTGCTGGGGACTGTGGTGGGGGCTGAGCCACCATCTGTCTCTTAGGACACTGTCAGGAATGAACATCAATAGCATACATTGTTAGGATTAAAAAATCAGTGTGAAGGGGGTCATGAAAGTAGGCACACAATATCATTGTCCAGTGATAGGCCCCATTCACATTGAAAAACTTAAATGCCATAGGAATGAACATCAATATTTTTAGAATACATTGTTAGGATTATTAAACATGTCAGTGTGAAGGGGTCTAATAAGTGATGTGCATATCAAATGTGAGGCACTGGCCCCATTCATGTAATTACATGTACATTGCAAACCACTATCTTCTTTCTTGTGACACTGGCAGGTAGAAAAATCATTTCTAAAATGATATGATTAAAGTATCATTGTAAACAGGTCACAAACAATATTAAAAGACAAAGGCCCCGTTCACAATAAGGAAAATTAAGCCAGCATCTGCTTTTTTGGAACACTGACAGATAAGATTTAAATGTCAGTGTATGGCTGCGTTTATGCGACCTCAAGCCAGAATCATGATTTGAATCATGATTTGAATCATGATTCAAAACACAAACATGAATCACAATATCACAGAATCAGCGTTTAGACGACCTTCATTCCAATGCTGTTTCTCCTCAGATTCGGGCCAATCCAGTGCGCATCACTAGTGCGCAGTTTGACAGAGGAAGTTTTTCGCACGTGTTTCGGCTCTCGAAAATTCGTTTGCTTCCATCAGAATTCAGTCTATACCTCATTTTGTTTACTTCTATCATAAAGGGTCCATATGCTTCTATTCATCTTGTTAGTTTATCCAAAATGGTGTTCGGAAGTGAATTTCAGCGTAGATCCAACTTGATATTGATACTGTATACTCAACAACAACTGAGATCATTGTCTGTCCAGTTAATCATTTACTAGAACTTGAAGTTGAAGACATGACCAAAAAATGAAAAGTGGTGGACGATGCGATGACCAACACAGAACTTGAACATGACAAGAAATGAATTCATAGTCATGTACATACAATGAGCATATAGAGCGCCTTGAGCTTGGCAATAGTCAAACCGAAAGTAGCCCGACACAACAGTGAGGTCATATAATCATGATTGTAATCACGATATCGTTTATTCGAACATTTTCGTACGGGATTCTGCAGAAACGTCTTTCCAAACGCCCCTTTTTTCGTGTTTCATGTTTGTGATTCTAATCATGATTATATTCAATTTCGACTAAACGCAATCGTGATTCTGCAGAATCATGATTTGAATCATGATTCAAATCATGATTCTAGGGTAAAAAAGTGGCGGATAAACGCACCCTATAACATACATGTACAATGTATGAGGGTATAGGCCCCATTCACACAATGAAATAGACCCGAAGTGATTGGAGGCCTTTGGTATTCTGAAACACCTGTTCAAGGACAGTTCTAATAGTCAGAGCTGAGCACTTATAAAGCACAACCCTGAACCTACAGGGCCTACATGTATGTATTTAACTACAACGAACAGAAACTCTTCTACTTTCCCTGTACCTACTACATGATTATTCTGAAACTTCCATGAAACTGAAAGTCTATCAGTTTCTGTATGAAGTGTGAGACAGTTCTTTACTAGTACAGTGTAGGCCATATATGTACAGTACATTGTATTTCCCTGGCTTCTTTACATTTGCAGACAATGACAATACCCTCAGTCTCTATGAATGGTGAATCTATCATGTTGAATGCATTAAAGAGAAATTCCAGTAGTTGCAGTAAACACTGATTTCATGAGAAAGTCTGTAAAACCAGGCTTAACTGTCAGTATATCATCGAGGATCTAGATCTGGTACAGTTACATAAACTGAACTTTGTGAAATCTTGAAATCTACGCTGAAAAATGTTCAGACTGAACTTCCCCAACACAGATAAGCGCACGTGGGACAGTGTATAATTATTGCTTTGAGCGTCGGGCCCGACGCTCTACCCGAATCCTGTGCTTATTTGCTGATTTCTCAGCAATTACACAATTTCTTCCAGAATCCTTTGGCACATGCGTTTTATTTATACAAACAGATACTTTGGTGGTCATTTCATTGGATTCTGTACGAACTCATTTTGATATCGTTACCAAAACTAGCATTTACCTTTAATCAGTGAAAGTATTTGTACAGCAAAATCTTGGCATAAAGTACAGAATTACAGAATGCAAAAATCAAACATTCTAAATCATTTAATATAATTTTCAAAAATAGGTATTGTAAATATCTATTGGATAAAACTGACATTTTTAATGGTTCCTACATGTAGGTAAAGGCTTTCAAAATATTTTCTTTGTTTTATTGTGTTTGTTCTTCCATGTCTTATTTAATACAATTATTTATCTTGAGAATATCATATTTTATAATAATTTTTGGGGTTGGCCTATTCGTAAGGGCAGTTCCTTTCTGGCTGCAACCCACTTTGCAACTGTATGTACATCTACCCTATATCCTTTCTTTAATGGTTTCTTGTATTGCTACTTATGTTGTAATATGTCTACTCTTTTAGTATGTGAATTTTAACTGATGTTATACTGTTATGTATTTTTCATTGCAAAGTTAAATAAATATGAATTGAATTGAAAAGACATACACTGTGTATGTACACATACAGGTACTATTCAGTATATCAGAAGGGACAAGATAATTTTCAGAGACAGACAGCCAATTACACCATACAACCAAAAAATTACTTTTTTTCTTTCCAGGGCTCTTTTTGGAGAAACTTAAAAATTTTCCAGGGCTACTTTTTCATTTTCCAGGGCTCTTTTTCCACTTTCCAGGGCTACAATTTCTGGAGCTATTTCGCGGCTTTTTTGCGTTTGTGTGTGTCTGTGTGTGTGTATGTGTGTGTGTGTGTGTGTGTGTGTGTGCCACACGGTAGCTAGCATATACGGTGTAATCATACGCGTGTACTGTACTGTACATGCGATCGCGACGAAGCTTCGAAGCAGCGCGGCGTGAGCTAGCGAGAAGTATGTACCGGTACCATCTCGAATTCATAGGCACATGTACTACCACATGCACTATTCACGCCCGTAAACAGAGATTCACAGGTAAGTTCTCTTAGCTGACACGATCCTATGATGGACTCGCGTGCGCTGAAATGAGCAATGTTATTGTGCCACTGTATCTTGTATTTGCTTGTGTGACTCTGCGGGCAGCTCCGCGGTGATTTACGTACATATATACGTGATGTTCGCAACTGCAGTAGGGCAATGAGTTTGGGATTTTGTAGCACAATTGGTGTGCGCGTAGGAAACAGCTCAAGATTGTAATATAAGCGGTCACACGCAAATGCAAACAAGTACACATTTAAATGCAATATAATGTATAATGTATAATTTAAATGCAATCACGTACGTATGCATGAAATGCTACATAAATATACAGTGTTGACGGGGGCGATTATGAGTTTTGCAGTCGCCCTAGTGTGAATGATTTTAGCCCTTTTCCGGGCTCTTTTTGGACTTTCCGGGGCGAATTCGCCCGCCGCCCCCGTGTAATTTTTTGGTTGCACCATACTAGTCTACATGTACATATGTAGGCCTTTATAAATCTCATATTACACAGCAAAATAAACATACACCCTGTTGCATAAAACTTTTGCCATAAAAAAAACCTAGCAAATAATTAAAACAACAACTAATGCATTAAAAACTCTGGCAAAAAAAAAATTGCCAGTTTTTCTTATACAACAGGCCCATAGAGACCTCCAATACAATATTTCTGCTACATAATACAGTATTATTCCACTCAACATTCCATCCAAGCCTTTTTCAGGTGATTGATTCAAATTTCATTCATTCAATCAACTATGGAAATACATCAATGTCATTCTTCAAATTCATAAAGGGAATGTTTACAATCATGTAAAATTGTAAAGCCCCTTTGGACAAAAGAGGAGCGACTGAACTGGCAAGACACTGAAACATGTGCAAGTGCATGTGTATGTACATGTATACTGTACTACTATTCCTACATGCATAATATCTTAAACAATTTTGGATGTTTTGGCATCATCACTTTCATATACGTAGTAGTTTGATTGTAAGGCAGGAACAGAATAAAGGATGAGCATCTTCACTGAATACTGTATGTACATGTAGGTATGTAGGCCTATACAGTTGTGCTCAAAAGTTTAATTGGGAACTCCACCACAAAATGCACTCCTTCATGCCTAGCGTTCTCAACAACACTACAATGTCCATTGAGCCCAGAGAAACAAACTTTATTGAATGCAATATTTCATCACCTGATTTCACAATTAAATAACTGAAATATAGAATAGAACACTTGAAAATAAGTTTATTTTCTGGTGGGGTTCACAATCTTATTTAACACCATTGTATATGCAAAGCACCACTTGATTATCAATAGTTCTTCTGCATGCAGCAATAAAAAATAAAAACAAATTAAATTAACTTAAATTAAATCAAATATACTGCAACATGTTATCATCCGTATGTACAGCAAAGGTCACATCTATAGGCTAAACAACTTATCATACATGTACATGTAACACATAATTGAAAGAAAAAAAAATTACATACATGTATCATGACAAGCCGAGGACATCCAGAAAATTCACAGGTAGGCACTTGATATTAAGGCCTTGACCACTTGCATGAATCAATGATAGTTTGTACAGGTACATACATGTACAACATTACCTCAATAGGGCTGTTTACTATTTGATTTCATACTTCATAATAATAATAATAATAATAATAATGATATAATAATAATAATAATAATAATAATAATAATAATATGCAACATTTATATAATGCTTAATACAAATGTTTATAAGCGCTGCATACTATTTCCCCGGCTTTAGCACGGCTATCCTGATCAGACGCTTGAGAATTCAAGGGACTTCTTCCTACCGGGTACCCATTTACTCGACACCTGGGTGGAGAGTGGCAAATGTATACGCCTTGCCAAAGGACGCGAGTGCTGCGGTGGGGTTTGAACCCCGGACCTTGTACAGGGGTGTGAGAGTTCAGATTTTTATCTGATTTCAGATTTTTTTTGTTTTGATTTCCAGCTTAATTTCAGCTTATTTTTGGCCATCCTCTGTACAAAAAGTATGGGAGCTCTTTCTATTTCAGACTTTTTCAACACTCTTCAGCTTTTTTCATATCTTTTATTTGTGACCACTCACACCCCTGCTTGTAGTTCAAAGTCCGGAGACTTAGAAGGGAAACTTTTAAAAGTATAGTTAATCCATATCTTTCTTTAAAGGTCAAGTCCATCCACAAAAAATGTTGATTTTCTTAAATAAAGAAAAATCAAACTAGCATAAAGCTGAAAATTTCATCAAAATCTGACGTAAAATAAGAAAGTGAATGACATTTTAAAGTTTCCCTTATTTTTCACACAACAGTGATATGCACAACTCAGTGACATGCAAATGAGGCAGTCGATGCCTCACTAACTATTTCTTTTGGTTTTTTTATTGTTTAAATTATACAATATTTCATTTTTTACAGATTTGACAGCAAGGACCAAGTTGACTGAACCATATAGTATTAAACAATGCTAATTCCACATATTCAGGGAGGAATTAATTGTTGTTTCACTTGACAATGAGGAGAAAATTAGAATATTTCATATACATGTAATAAAATACAAAAGAAATAGTGAGTGGATGACGTCATCAGTCTCCTCATTTGCATACCGACCAGGATGTGCATATAACTGTTATGTGAAATTAATCGAAACTTTAAAATGTCATTACTTTCTTATTTTACATCCGATTTTGATGAAATTTTCGGTGTTATGCTTGTTGGACTTTTCTCTTTTTATTAAAATGTTGGGGTTGACTCGTCCTCTGAAATATATGATATATTTCAACAGTATAAAAAGGGGAAAAATCTTGATAATCATCATGAGAGAAAAATAATAAAATAAATAATAATAACAGGTGTGTTGTATGTGTATTGTAGGCACCGCAGTCCATAGAGTGTAGATGAAATTTAAATGGAATTCACAATAATATATGCATCCACTGCATTTATACTCCATAAATCCTGAGAAATGTCACATACAGTACAGACAGTAGAGACCAAATGTATCAATTATGCTGATTCAAATTATGTTTCTGTTCGATAGACTTACCGTAAGTAACGGTGTATTAACCGCACCCGTGTATAAACCGCACCCCCAACTTTGGACTAAAAAAAAAAAAAAAAAAAAAAAAAAAAATCCTCACATTTACATGCATATTTGAGGTACGAAGAAACAAAAACTAAGTTAAAGATTTCAAAGTATTCAAAGAGATTACCAGTATGCAGAAATCTGCTGTTCTTGATCAATTCATCTACAAATGTTAGCAAGAAAGAAAAGTCCCGCCAATATTGGCAATTTACACACTCACTCACCTCACAGTCACAGTGTACACACACACAGCACTGCCTTTCTTGTACATGTACATTTCAAACTTCGATACGGTACCACTACCAGTACATCTTATCAAATTGTGATCTGTGTCTTTCACATTTCTTGCATCACAACCTCACAATCACTTTCAGAATTTGTCTAGCATTCGATGTCTTAGCATGAATTTTGGATACGGGATTACAGGAAGGTTCAAGAAACAAAGAAATTTGTATTTTTTCCAGTTGTTTGACGGCTTCGTGCCGTCTCTATCGTGCGTGGTGCACGGTGTACATGGTATCTTATGAAAAGCAAACGGGAAAGAAAAAAATAAGCTGGCGCGAAACGGGACTTTGAGGGGTTAAATTAAATGAATAGCGCCAGCTTAAGTCGCACTAAAACCAAAATACAACGCAAGCTAGCTCTCTATGAACTTAGCCAGGGAACTTCGCTGCTTTGAATCGAGAATAAAGTCGAAATTAGTGTCATGAAGGTGGGTGCATTTGTTACGACAGTATTTGATCATAAGATCATAATAATCGCTACCCATTACCCGCGGCTCATACCCCTCTAAACGACATTGCACTGGGCGGCTACGGCCGGCCACTCGATGTGTTGTGAACTGGCAGACTTCTTACATGTTCGGGAGGGGCTACGCGGGCGGGCTCAGACCCGTCACCGTGTATAAACCGCACCCCCGACTTTTGCTTATATCCCGCCGAGAAAAAGGTGCGGTTAATACACCGTTACTTACGGTATTCAAAGATGATTTTGAAAGAGATGAATTACTTACCGGTTCAACTAGGACGGTTGTATCTAGATAATGACCCCGGTAAAAGTTCAGAATGTCAGGTAGCGTTGAGAAAATCTGGTCACCGATCACAAACTGATCCCCTTTTCTCGTGATGATATAATGAGATACTTTACTATTTTCACTGTCAAATATAAAAGGTACAGGAGAGAAAGAATTTTTAATAGAAAATTTGACATAATAAAGACTTTAAATCCTAAATTTGGTTTGACTAGAGTGATTCCTTTACACTTGGTTAAGTTGGTTGGTTGTAGCATGAAGCAGAAGAGCACATCTTGACAAACATGATTAGTCACTGCTTGGCACAGCAAAGCACATATAGCAGAGATAGCAATTCATCCAAGCTAGGAAGACAACGTACAGTACAAGATAGACCTGGAAACTTGACTGCAGACACAACTGTATTTTTCCAGTAGATGTGGTATAAAGGTATAAAGATGATGCTATTTACAATAATAAGAGGTGTATTTGGGAGGATGGTAACACCAAGCATGTACAAAACCAAATCCTTAAAACCAATTCCCAAAGTCATAACGTAACTTTTCAGTTTTTATTAAGGCGCTTATACTGAAGACAGACTTAAAAATTTGCACGCTGAATTAATTTTGGAAGAGAATGATGACAAGTTTCCATGTTATTTTCTTTCATTTAAGATTACCATATTGCACCATTGATATTTTTGATAATTATTTAGATTTTATCCAAGAACTATTATAATTTATAAGCTTCTCTAAAATGCATGTAGAGGAGAAAACTAATTATTACAATTTAAATTTAATTGTACGAATGTGCAAAATTGCAACATCAGCGCGCAAATGAATAGCAGTGATCATCACTTCTACATGAAATGCTTTTTCCTCTTTGATTTCAGTCTTACATGTACAGGTAGAGTGTACTTTAAAATATACAACTTATTTTGTTGTAAAAAGTTCTGAAGAAAATGAAAACTTTGAATGATTGCAAAGTGATACATTTATGGCTGAAAATATGAATCCCAGTTTGGTATTGGATATGGATTAATCCAATACCGCCTGGATTAAGCAGTAGGGTAACCATTTCCTCAACAACTGAAATTTTACACTTAAGCACAGAGGGGAAAAAATAATTTCATTTCCAGAATTATATTCTAAGCTCATCACTTATAACTCACCAGACTAATATCATCACTTATAACTCACCAGACTACTAAATAGAGTTGATATTATATTGCCATGACAATTTCAGTGGCTCCTTTTTTAGTTTTCTTTTGGGGGCAATTTGGGGGCCAACTGTACAGGAGCCCCCATGTAATATTTCTCCCTTCTCTAGCATCTGGTGGGTGTTTCATAAAGCTGCTTGTAAATTTATAAGAACGGCTTTAAAAAGACCGGTGAATCTTTCTTAAGTGCAAAATAACCACCAATGAACATTTAATGGTCAAGAAAGGATCACCAGTCGTTCTTAAAGTTTTTTCTATTGAACTTATGAACAGCTTTATGAAACGTCCCCCAGATGGATACCTACCTAACACAGAGAACCGAGTCTCCTGGACACGTCCGGCTATCTCGTACGAGGAACGTCCCGGGTCGCTTTTGGATTAGGAGGTTGTCTGTCTCCCCTCGCGTGATACCGCCAAAATGCCATCTAAAGAGGGAGAGCAAAAGGCATTCAGAATATCATTAACCAAAAAAAATAAAGAAAATCAAATAGAGAATCTGCGCCAGTGTGCCGCCACTTAAAGGAGAATGAAACCCTTGAAACTAGCTGAATCCATATCAAAGAGAAAAATCAAAGAAACATATTGTTGAAAGTTTGAGGAAGATTGAATGAATAATAAGAAAGTTATGAGCATTTGAATATTGAGATCACTAGTGCCATGTAGATCCTCCCATCGGCAATGCGACCAAGATCTGTGATATCACACACGTACAACTCCCTCATTACTTTAGTACTTATTTCACTTATATTGTCACTTTTATAGAGTCTATCACAAGGTTAGGTGTTTTCTTAATGAGATGACAAGTACAGAGGTTTCACAACATTATATCATTGATGAATCGTTTGTCATATGATTAGAATGAGCAAAAAGAGATGTTTTGGGGTATATTTTCAGTGTCCGAATGGGAGAGTTGTACGTGTGTGACATCACAGATCTTGGTCGCATTGCCAATGGGGGATCTCCATAGCATTAGTGATCTCGACATTCAAATGCTCATAACTCTTTTATTGCTAGTCCTATTTTACTCAAAGTTTTGTTGATCTTATTCTTTGATTTTTCTGCTTTCACAAAAGCTAACTTGCTCCAAGAGTTTCATTCTCCTTTAAAGGTTTTTCCCATCCAGTAACTATTTTGCACAAACTATTTTAATCCATACAAATCATATAAAAAGGATTGATGGTAGTTACCTTTATTATCACGAAAATTGGCGGATAGCAATAGTGGTGGTCAAGATTGACCACCACTTCTGACCGCGATAGTATTCCCAGTCGGCGGCCGCCCTGTCTCCAGTGCGCGGTACGATGTACAATTCCTATGGCGCTGCCGCGAGGCAGCTGTAATTCGCCTCTAAATGGCGCGCGAACGCGGCCAGGTGCGCAGTTCCATTGCAAACGTATGTGAAAATAGTGAGCGTACACGCAACGGCCACACTTAGGGCGCTACATTTTGAGGAGGTGTTGTCTTATTTTTCATGTTTTTAATAATTTTTTCGATCGTAGGATTGACTTCCGGACATAAAATGGTGGCCGACATCGGCTAACGAAAGTGCCAGTTTTCCGTGAGGACATGTTTTCAAAATCCACAAACATCGGGAAAACCGTGAAAAATCAACTTTTTTAGACCCCTTGTTTCTCAACTACGATATTAAGAAGTAGGGGAGATTGGGGTTAGTTGGAACGCAGGGTAAGTTGAAACATTGTAATTTTCTTTAAAGCCTTTAAATAAATTTATGCAATACTGCCCTCAATTTATTGCTATTATCAACAGCCATCCACCATATTATAGACAACACATGTGCAACAAGCCTGGTGAAGTTAGAAAGGAATTTATGTTTTTTCACCTTCTGAGTAATTTTTTTCTCTTTCAGAATTTTTTATTATCTCAGAGAAGTTTATAGAACAAGTTGGCCTGTTTGGGGGTATAATGGACAATTGTACCAAGCTACAAAAGAAGTTTATTAATATGCCATGGTGAAGTCCCTTTTTTGTGCTGTAAGCTTATAAATGTCAAATGGGCCTCTGGGGTTAGTTGAAACAAATTGAAGGGGATAGTTGGAACATGTTCCAACTTACCCCAAACATAACTATGAATAAAAACATTGGATATGAGAAAAAAATGTATACAGTATTTCACACTCTTCTGTAAATGTATTGTATACCAATACATGCTTGTTTTGTTTCTCAGTTAGGTCTGAGTGTGCATTTAAGGCCTATTGCAGGCCCTTAATGCAATATTACCCCTTATCAAACTACAATATAGGGGGGGGTCAATTTGAGCCCCCCCCGGACAAATTTCGTCACTACGCCATCGCGCAAATTTTTTTGAACGCACCGCTCTCTGACTTTTTACTTTCAAGTCTTGCGCATCTTTTAAGACCAAATTTGCGATACCTGGGTGCGCAGTTTCAAAATCACGCAACATTTTGTACATGCATGTCAGACCAAAAATTGCTCAAAAACGTGATTGTGTTTTTCAACCAAAAATCATAATGTATGACTATTTTTACTTTTGTTGGTTCAAATGGATTTATTTTATGCTATGATCGCAAGAGTCCCTGACAAAGTTCATCGGCAAAAACAATAAAAAACAAAGGTTAAAAAAAACAAAGAAATACAAATTTTAAAAACAAAAAATACATAAGAAATTATATTTTTTGCGGAAAAAATATTGATACTCTCACCAAAAATTAGCATTCTACTAGCTTAATAAATAGAGTTAAAGGCAAAAACATTAAAAAAAAAATTTAGGGCAAATTTAATTTGCTTATTTGCATAATTAATTAATTAAAAAATATAAACAATTAATTGTTGTCATGTAAATTTGATGCAGAAGTACATGAAATTGCTGATAGTACACTTAATTGCATCATTTGCATGTAAAATCAAACACACACAAATAAGCGGAATTCTACTACACAGTAGGCTTGCATGAGTGGCTATGTATACTAGAAAACATAAAGTTCAACAAAGCCACTTTTAATATTTTGAACTTGAAAAAAATAACGCAAATAGGCTAAAACCATGTAATATTACATTTGTAAGTAGTTTTAGTATAATTCTTAATTGACCATGCAGTGTTCCAACTTACACCATACCATGTTCCAACTTACCCCGTATATGGGGTAAGTTGTTGTTGTTGTTGTTATCTTGGGTTTTGAGGCGCGTGTCATTCAGATATGAATATTTACGCCAAAGTTGGAACGCTTGTGATAGTCTTGTTCAAGGTGGACTTTTTCAGTAAACATAGAGTTGAACATTTTATGGCGTACATTTGAAGCCCTTAGATATATGCTTCAAGCTGATATGTTGTTTCTCAAATAAAATCTATTTGGATTTTACAGCCATTTTGTCAAAAATGTTCCAACTAACAGCCATTTTGTCAAAAGTGTGGGACAACTAACCCCGATCTCCCCTACCAAGTGTGATATTTTATGCGAAAATTTCACTTTTTATTCAAAATTTTGTCCATGTCGCCGGATGATTTTGTAGTGTGGGAGTGAGTGAGTAAATGTGTGGTGTACATGTCTAGAGTGAGTTGGTGATTTCAGTGGTGTATTGCTGAACAGCCACACACCGACTCTTGGCCGAGTACCAACCCAGTTTTACTCTACTTGTAAAATTGAAAACAGAGGTATTCTTATTTTGTGTAGGCCTCTAGATCTACATGTCTCTTTAAGTGTATGATGGTGGGCCCCAAGTCTGCGCACCTAACAATTTGAGTTAAGATTTAACATGAATTTCTTCTTATTTCACAAAATTTTTCAGTTAATAATGTTCCTTATATTATTAAGAGTAAGTGTACAAAATTTCTCATTAAAAAATGAAAGAAAATATAGGATTTTCTTGGAAAAACCTCGGGCAGTCATTTTCAGATTGAAAAAACAAATGGTACCCCATGTCTGCACACTCATTCACTTTGCACACGATTCGGGGATTTTGATGAGAAAGGCTGCATTTTGAGGCCGTCACATGAAATGCCCTAAATTTATTATTTTTCCACCATTTTGAGTCGGATTTTTTTACAAATACCTGTCTATGTATTGCATGTGTAAGTTCGTGCTCATTGCGTATCTTCTTTTACTAGAATCGCGCAGATACGCGTGTGCGCAGACAAGGGGGACTGCGCAGACTTGGGGGAACTTGCCATACATACGGCTGAATTTACTTTAAAAAATTGATGATCTTTTACATGTGTAGCCCTGGCAGCCGCTTCCAGTGCACAGTATACCCAGTTGTTGTGTGTCCGGACGATCAATTTTAGAAAGTCATTTGGAAAAATTTACAAGGGAAGTTTTATCAATTTTTAGTACAAAATGTCAGGAAATATTATAGAGAACAAAATAGAAGATGATTTGTACAACTATTGATTTCGTATTTTTAGTGTAATCCAAAGACAAAAAAGGCTTCAAAAATATATTATAAAGTGTCCGGACACCCGACCCCCCATCCTACTTTCTGGGAAATTAATCCTGATAAGGGTGTGTTTAATGTCGATTTTCAAATTTAAACAGCAACATGATTTATGTCTGAAAACTTGATTACCGAACACACACGATCAGCGGTGCACTGTTAAGTGTCGAAAATATATGTTGATCGTAGTTAAATTTCCCGCTTTCGTTAGCGCAGCTTTAGTGCGCATTTTGACCCATCACAAGAAAGAGAGCTTTCTAAACTTTGTTGTCCTGCCTACTCGCAGACGCAGTCACACACTTTTTCTACACTCGGAATGTGCGTCATGCAGCCTATTAACAGTAACAGTAACAACTAAGCAAATCAAAGCAACACTTTAACAGCAAAGATTACATACTGGCATACCCCTGGCTTCCAGATAAATCCTTAATAATCGAAGACCATGTCAATTTGACAAAAAACAAGTTAACTCTAGGCCTACTGTAAATAGCTAAGCCTGAGGACTGACACAATTTTGATAGTGTGGGACTACACACAAGATTTGCTATTTTGGGTGTGAGCGAATTTCCTGCTCAACACTACTCAAACGAGTCATCTTTCCGATAAACGAAATGCTCTTATGACTTTAATGACATGACAGATCAAATAATCAAATTCGATTGTGTCATCGCATACAAACGATTTTCACTCGTATCATCAAATTATCAACTTACAAATGTTTATTGTTATCATCATACGGGGTTTTGAGATCGTCTTGGGACGCCATAATTGACGAACCCTCTTCACTTATCGTCCGATTGAGATGGTTTCCTGAAAAGTTCGACCAAAATACACCTCCAAAGAATCAAATTATCCCGTTGATCAATAAAACCCCTTCCTGTCAAATTCGAGAAGAGTCTTCATCGATGCCGAAATCGTGATGAAAAACCGACGATGAAAATCTTGACTCGCAGAAGTCCCTGACAGTCCATTCACACACACGTACATGTACACAAACGCTATTTAGCCATTAGTTCCAGGAAGTTCGAGAAGTCCAATAGAAACTGTGTGTGTTATTTCTGTCAAACTTCAATACAGGCCACTTAGCCAAAATAGCACGGCCGTCTATGACGTGACGGGTTTCATGGGTAAAATAGAGGGCGTTATACACATCACTTCGTGGGATATGTTTTTGGGAAAAACCTAAAAATATAACCAAGGACCGATTGTAAAAAAAAATAATAATAATAAATACGACCTTCCTGATCTTCACAGCAATATCTCGAAACCACTTCCTTACTCCACCTTTAAGAAACTGGTTAAACAAGATCTACATTGCCGTCAATGATCTCGTTGCACAGGGCATCCGTGCGAAGTCAACTCTCAAGTTCTGGATTGATCACATCCCATCCTCCAACAATCTCCTTTATCCGAAGACCACACATTCCCCTGTCATCCGTTATGCACTCATTGTCAGAGCCCAATTACTTTCTTCCACGTATCTTACTCAGTATCGCCTCCACACATTAGGAAAGTCCTCCACCCGTACTTGCCCCCTTTGTGCCTCATATGATGAGACAGTAGAACACTTTGTCGGATCGTGCTCCTCTCTTGATCACCTACGCCAAGACTTCATACACAGAGTCGAGGAGTGTCTCACTGCACCATCCACATTACCTAGACTTGTATACTGCTGAGGATCCACACCAATTTTCCTGTGCTACCCTATTAACCCATCAACCTGGTCTCCCTTCAGAAGTTAATTATAGTCTGCTCCTTAAATCCCTCTTTTTTTCTACATAAAATTCATGACTACCGCTCCAACTTGATGCTGAATCTGTAATTTACCGGACTGGGATTTGTTCTATTCGTATCTTAGAATCTCCAAAACAGTGGAGGGATCACCTAAGAGAGAGAGAAGGGGGAAGAGACTAAAGATACTGGTGCAGAGAAAATTGGAAAGCTATAAAACACTTATGTTATATTGGATGGCTCCGAAAGAGTATATTCCAAGAGTTTCGGCAAATATTCCACGAATCGCAGAATATTTCTGGTATTCCAAGTACTAAAGCCATCCAATATGATTATTATCATCTATCCAAGCATCTGCACTCTAACAGCAAATCTTGATATGTTATTTTACGAAGCTCTAAGCTGTAAATAGTATATGGACCAATTTTTTTAAACGCCTCTAGTCTTCAGAAGACTTTCCTCTGCAGTGCTGCAAAGTATGACGAATATTACCTCGAGTTTCATCAAATGGAATAGTGGTGTAGAATTTTCCCTTATGAAGATACAAGCCTTTTGGCGCGTGTGTTTTTAAACTCACGTTATTTTGCGAAACAAAAGTGTTGATACATGTATTTTGAAAACAGGCACATGAACCCCAAATTTTTAATGTTCCGGCACCTCTTTTGTATACCTTTGCCAAAAAACCATGCAAAATTTTGTAAAAAGGACATGGGTTTTAAATAAAATGCAGCATTTATTGTATACTCTGTAAATTTGTTATATAAATTTCTAATTTGTATGTATGTTTCTTTTTTTCAATTAAAGGTGTTACTTCTCTTTAAAGAGCAACCATGAATAGCAATATGAGTGGATTTTTCATCTTAAGTAAATAATTCTGAACTATAATGTAAAATTTGGTGACATTTAGATAGATTTTGACTGATTAATAGAGGTTTACACTCAACGTTGTGATGTCATGGGGTTTAGAAACCCAAATTATTATTATTGTGTATTTCTCGAGACCTTACAAATGCTTGGGTGAAGTTCAAAGCTCGATAGCAAAAAAAAACAAGTACATGAACTCATGTTATTTTTTGCATTTTTTGAATATTTAGGTGCTAAAATAACTCAAGTGTGCAAAATTTCATGAAAATGACATGGGTTTCATTTTCAACTGTGGAACGTCCTTAATGTATCGCTAAAACACTCTATATAGATGATAATTGCGTAGATTTGTCTGTGTATATACACAAACAAAAAAGTAAGTCCCCTAAATAAAATTGCTGTAACGTTTGAAATAATTTTGAGATAAAATATTTCGTAGGTAATATTATCACCATCATTCAGAAATTCCTGTGGGAAAATGAGATAGATAGATATAGATAGATAGATAATTGGTTTTATTAATAAAATCAGATTGATCGGTTGAGTCATGCATGAGTAATCAAAGATTGAACTAAAAATGACAATTTTCGAAAGTTACAAGAATCCTTTTTTCAGATCGTGTAAATACAAAGTTGGGCGGAATTCGTTTTTTGGTGAATTTTATGGTGCTGATGCTGTTTTACTATCCATCATAATTATAGCCAATCCACACACAATTTTGATAACGTATGTTCATGGTTGAGGGAACATCATTTTTTGTGCCGTATCATCATAGGGGTTTACGGTAGTATCCTCTATATAACTTTCAAATTAAAATTGTAAAATGTTAGTGCCCCCCCCCCCCTATTTCTCGGTCCCCTCCCCATTTAAGAAATCTGGATCCACCATTAGTCCATAAATTCAACTGATCCTGAGAAATTGTTAGGAAAAGCATGCATTTATGCATTATAAAGAGCATTCATTCCCAAGTTTTCAAGTGTGCTCACTCAACCATGCCTGTAAAAAGTTCGGGAAGTGTGTGGTGATAAAAATGATGGATGATAAAAACAACAGTGATTAAGTCACATTTGAAACAGAATTTGCCCCCATTATTCACTTAATAACCCATCAAAAGAGTCTGTGTCATTGAAAATGCCATTCCCCCTCGATGCGTGCTCACTCTTCCATAAATATACAAATGGATTTTTGCATAGATCTTTTCTGCCCATAGGTATTGCCAAATTACATTGCTTAAGACAGTTTTGAAAAAAGTTCCATTTTCAATAAGGGGTTACTTATTCTTAAAGGACAAGTCCACCCCAACAAAAAAGTTGATTTAAATAAAAAGAGAAAAATCCAACAAACATAACACTGAAAGTTTCATCAAAATCGGTTGTAAAATAAGGAAATTATGACATTTTAAAGTTTCGCTTAATTTCGCGAAACAGTGTTATATTCACATCTTGTCGATATGCAAATGAGGGGACTGATGACATCACTTACTCACGAATTCTTTTGTATTTTATTATATGAAATGTGAAATATTCAAATTTTCTCCCTGTTGTCCTGTGAAAAGAAGATTAATTCCTCCCAGAACGTGTGGAATTAGCATTGTTTGATACTATATGGTTCAATCAAGTTGGTACTTATTGTCAAATCTGTAAAAAATGAAATATTATATAATTCAAACAATGAAAAACAAAAGAAAAAATGAGTGAGGGATATCATCGACTGTCTCATTTGCATGTCATTAAGTTGTGCATATCACTGTTTTGTGAAAAATAAACGAAGTTTTAAATGTCATAACTTTCTTATTTTATATCCGATTTTGATGAAATTTTCAGCATAATGCTTGTTTTATTTTTCTCAATTTATTAAAATCAAAGTTTTTTCTGGGATGGACCTTTAAACATAATTATGCACCCATAAACACACGAAACGCGGTATATCTATAAAAATTGCATGAGTTGAATTAGAATTGTATTTTAAAAAATCGCGAAAGTTGTATAAAAAGCTGTAGTTGCTTTATAACTTTGCGTTGAACATGTTGAATAAAAATATCGAACGATATATTGATAAAATCTAAAAGTTATTAAACATTGAATAAAACGAGTTACGTGACCGCTATTTTCGCGCCAAAGAAATCTGAAATTATTCATCATTGAATAAAAATGTTGCGCGCTGTTTCGTGCCGTGCACAAAGCTGGCTTCTGTCACGGCGTATACGTCTGTCGAAGAAAATGGCCTGCCCTTGGTCAGGGTTGGTGGAGGAACATCTCCGAATCTGCACAGCAAAAACTGTGGTGTTAACATGCAGGTGTACATAGAGGACCACATCAGTTATTTTACACCGGTGGTAAATTGACAGTGTTATAGTTTAACACACCTATAGGTGTTATACGACACCTTTGGTTGTTATATTAACACTCTATGGTGTTATGTTCAATCTATAAGGTGTCATTTTAACACCCCAGGGTGTGGTCCTCTATTAACACCAACTGGTTTTAACGCCACAGCTTTTACAGTGTGGTGTATTGATGACCTTATGGGGGCAGTTTAAAAGTGAGTAGTGTACCGTATCTTTGAGCGTACAGTGTTCACCGTATTATCAAGAACAAAATACTGTAATTTTGTTGATTTTATTTTGTAAAATTTGACGATAACATTTTTGCGTTGCCTCGTCATGGCTCAACATCGACGAGCGAGGCTTAAAGGGATGCTCCGGGCTGAAAATAGTGTGATATCAACAGATAAAGAAAAATCGGACAAACAAAGCACTAAAGATTTCATCAAAATCGGACAAGGAATAAAAAAGTTATGGCATTTTAAAGATTTGCATGATTCCGGTGAAATAGTTCGACTGAGGCATGTCTTCGTGAACTGATGATGTCATCCCCACTTGTTCTTTTGTATTTCAGTATATGAAATTAGGTTTATTCAATTTTTCTACCAAGAACTGAAAAAAAATGGATTGACAACTGATTTAATGCATTAGATATTCATTGAGACACATTGTTCACACATGTTTAAAAAATGAAACAATTATGATTTCATGCAATAACATAAGAAAAAGTGACATCATCAGCTCACCTACTGAATATTCATGACGGCGTGCATATAACTGTTTTTTACAAAATATTGCTAAACTTTAAAATGCAATAACTTCATTATTTATTATCAGATTTTGATGAAATTTTCAGCATTTTGCTCAGTGAATTTTACTCTATTTATTCAGATATACATATTTCCAGCCCGGACCATCCCTTTAATGCATGCATTCTCATGTTCTTGCAAGTTGAACAAATGAGTTTGCATGCATTGGCAGACTATTAATTCGCTCGTCAACAGGCCATGAGCCATGACGAGGCAAAGCAATAATATTATCGTCAAATTTCACAAAATAAAATCACCAAAACTACTGTATTTTGTTCTTGATACTATACCATGACTACGTTTATGATCAAAGATACGGTAAACTACTCATCTTTAAACTGCCCAATCAGGTGTGGTTAAAACGGTAAAATTAGCCAAACGGGTTAAAATAGTAACAACCTCTTTAAACAGGAAATACTAAAAATTTATACAATTATTGTGGTTAAAACATTCGATTCAAATTAACCGGTGGTGCATGGTTTAATATTTATACAACTCATTTGACCAACTAAGCTAGCTAAAAGCTTAAACAACACGATTGTATACACACCTTTATCTATATATATACCTATTGCTTAAAACATTCAGACAATTGCTGTTTAAACTTTAAACACCCTGCAATTGGTTAAGTTTTAACCAATTATTAGCTGTGTCATCGGATAACCATTGGTTGTATAAATTTTTTATATTACTTGTATAAAACAATTAATGATAAGATAATTTCGGTTCCCAAAATGAAACAATACATATACCTGCCTATTATATTTGAAAATCGTATTTTTGTTTTCATTAGATATTCATTGAACCGCGAAATAAAGAATATTGTTGCAGATAGTCTTCCCAAAAATAACTGTCAATATAAATTATTCCATCATTTTGATCAATAAAAATTTAGCCTTGTTTTGACCGTGAAATTTAGCAAAAAAAGTTGTATCGTCTTTTAAAAAGTAGCTTTTCCAAGCCTTCTGACGACTTTTCATGATCATGATGATGAGAATGTGCAATTCCTTTAATTAAAATGAAATCAAAGTCATAATATTTGGCTTGTGACTTTCATAAAGTGACAATTTTGCCTTCTGGTGCTGCTCACTGAGGCATGCCATAATTATAACACGACAGTAACATTCACTCAGAGGTTAGCTTATAAAATTACCCACACGATCATGTAAATATGTAAAATATGTATATATATATATATATATATATATATATATATATATATATATATATATATATATATATATATATATATATATATTATATATAGTATATTAATGAGGCAAAGTGGTAATGCATTGTATTAAGTTCCAACAGTTTATTTTGAATTCCAAATTTTCGACGTTAAACATACGTCTTCTTCAGGGATACAATAAATTACAATATATATATATATATACAGGAAAGAAAAAAAGAGAAGGAACAAAAAGGTCGAAATCATATTGATGTAAATATAATTACAGATCAAATGAAAAGCTACTCACACAAAGAGGCCTTGTATTATTTTATTGTTTTGTTTGTTAAGCTTTATTTTTGTTGATATTGCCTTTTGTTACAATAACTCTGATCTGTTTTAATAAGTTGTGAATTTTGTAATTTTACCTTGATTATGCATGGTTTTATGATTTATTAAAACCTACAAATATATATATATATAAAAAGAGGACTGTCTTCGCTATGAAGAATATGTTGCGCACTAGACAGAAGAAAAAGCAGAAAGAGAGAGGGAATGACAAGACATAGTAGACAAGACAAAACAAGAGACAGGACAGCATACCGACCAGGATGTGCATAAATCATAACTGTTTTTGTGAAATTAAGCTAAACTTTTATTAAAATGTCATAACTTTCTCAATTATTATTTTTACAACCGATTTTGATGAAATTTTCAGTGTTATGCCTGTTGGATTTTTCTCTTTTTATTAAAATCAACTTTTTTCTGGGGTAGAATTGTCGTTGAAGGACCAAAGCCAGTTATGTTTTTTTTAACGAGCGCTAGACCAGTGTAGCGGGACGCATTTTTTGGCAAAAGATTTGGATGTTATAAAAGCTTGGAAAGGTTTAAGAAGTTGATATAAAGGGGGCGCTGTTCCGATTGGGTTTTGGGGAGAACTTTAGTTTGTCACCGCTTGGTCTTGGGTGATTATCGAATGGGTTATACTAAGCAATTGAATTGTATGGCGACATTGCCACCTGGTTAATGCGGGCTTTGTTCTGGCAAAGCCTAATTACAATACAAAGGATATAATTAATTCGCTCCGGACATTCTTTAACGGGGTTAGTTACATTTCTATAAGTTGTTGACGAGTTCGGGTCCTTAATACATAATATGAATTCATATGTGGAAGCTTGACCCTAAATGACCTGTGACGTAATTTGGTCATGAGATCCATAAACTTTCAAAGTTATGACGACATTTCAAAAACTTAACCTAGATTAAGATTTCAATGCTGACGACACCGCCATCGTCGGAAAAGCGGCTCCAATTTCAATTCAATTTACTTTATTTTCAACAGAACAAAGTAATGTGGTCGAAATAATTACAATGAACTTATACAGACAAAATAAATTGAGGCATGTACAGTATATGATATTTATCTATAAGTAAAAGTAAAACAAAACAGAGTATTATATATAAGCAAAATATCATAAACATTATAAAATAAAATTCTGAGAAAAGAGAGAATTCTGAGCTCCTATAATATGAGATGGTCTCGCTCTAAAGAAAGAAGCCCTGAAAGAAGATTACATTATTACACTTTTCTTCTGTCTTCCTATCTACTCTGTATTCCCCTATATATTTTGTTTCTTGTTCGTTCTTCCTTCCCTGTAACATTTTTTCTGTTCTTATTTTTATTTTTGGGGGGAAGGGGGTGGTTTTGGTGGCGATTTTAAAAAATATTCAGGCTTACAGATAATCGAGCGTTAGTTCGAACTCTCTCTCTCCATCTCTTGACCCCCTGTCCCCTATTTCTTCCCCCTCTTTATTTCTATTTCTCTTTACCTCTTTATCTTGCTCTCTCCCTACTTTATTTCCCTCCATTCTTTTTCACTCCCCCTCTTTTCTTGCTTGACCACCTTTCTCATCTTTCTCTCTCTACTAACTGAATCAAGAGTACATTTTTTCAGATATGGTGCAATAAAAAAAAAATATTCACGACCATCATCATGATGATCACATTCATCATCCTCACCACCATCGTCATTATCATTACTAATATTATCGCCATCATCGTCATCACCACCATCGTCATTATCATTACGAATATTATCGCCATCATCATCCTCACCACCATCGTCATTATCATTACTAATATTATCGCCATCATCGTCATCACCACCATCGTCATAATCATTACGAATATTATCACCATCATCATCATAATCATCATCACCAACATCATCGTCATCACCACCATCGTCATCATCACTAGCATAATTTTCTTAATCATCATTTATTTATTTATTATCAATTCGGCAATTACAATATACGTACGATAAAATATTCGGCCTCATCGTCATCATCATCATCATCAACATCATTATCAACATCATCATAATTACTGTCACAAATGATCAAAGATAGTCTTTTTTTACCTGCTTTCATGTGCATTTAATGCTCATTTAGACACATTCCTTCATGCTTGATACATACACTAGAAAATATCATACAAATTTTTACATTGTATACATTATGCTTCACAATGAGAAAAATAGTTCTGTTGCATATTCTTAAAGATACCTTAGTCACATTTTGGATTCATTATCAATCCATATTGACAATTTACAACTTAAGGTTTACAGGTATTTTTTGCAATTCAATATTAACAGAACTAATATATGAAAAAGATACATTTTCATCGATACTTCTACATAGCCCGCTTTGGATGACATTTTTCTGTTTATCTTTCATATACTATGGAAAGCCAACAAAGTCAACATATTTAATGCATGTTTGCTCAAATTTTTTTTAAAATATGAATGTATATCCATAAATTCATTGATTTCTTGACAGTTCGGCATGTTCTCCTTTGTTTACAATGGACATTTTGCAAATTTCCTGTAGAAAAAAAATATGACACTGGTTGATTTCCATAGAGTTACGATTGATTGGATCAATCGTAACTCTTTGTAAGATGGGGCCCAGGAGTATCTTTTTTTTCATTGCCCATCAACCAAAATTGCTTCATTGTATTACTTTAATAGGGCCCTGGGGAATTTTATGGGCTCTTTTCTTACCGCCCTTTCACATGGTAAAAAATCAATTGTAACTTGAATGATGATTCCAATGAAAAATATGGCTAACAAAGAATTTTTAACACGTGTGAAACCGTACTAGAACATGATTAGAATCACGAACGCTAATCACAATCACGAATTCAATTTCCACTCTGGAGGTGAATTCCAGTGAAGTTTCATGCAAATTACTTCAGAATACAGACCTATGACTTACTGGGATATTGTACATGGATATCATTTTTGACTGCCAATGTGGCATTACAATGAGCTTCAATTCTATGTCCGTATTCTGGAGGCGGGTTTATGGTCTAACTCTCCGGGCTAAAACTATGGGAAGCCAAAGGTGTCCAAATTTGTTCACATCTTATGTTTCTCATGTTAACTGTGCTCTTTTCTAATTCTTTAATGGTGAAGACATTTATCTTATATTTCCTTCCAGGACAGTTAAGAATGAATTGAGTAAAATCAGCTGATATTATGAACCCCTACTGTAAAAGATTTATGTCACGAATCCTGGATCCGCCCCTGACTCTAAGGTCCGTATTCTGAACCCATGTTTAACTTAAACCGTGGTCTAACTCTGTGCTAAAACTGTGGGAAGCCAAAGGTGTCAAAATTTGTTCACATTGTATGTTTCTCATGTTAACTGTGCTCTTTCCTGATTCTTTGATGGTGAAGACATGCTACTACTGTAAAAAAATATTTTGCGCGTGCGCCATTACATCAGTCTCTTGGTATTCTCATTTTAAAATGTTTGTAACGAGTGTCTTCAAAATAAATTTAATCAACATTTAGCTTTATTTTATTCTTATTTTTATTTGATTTATTGATTGTGAAAATGAAAAATTTAAATAACCATCCCCTGGCAACCGTTACTACAATAATTTGGCAACACTGCACAATCAACAACTAATAATGCGCGCTGCATGCAATTTAATTTACGCACGTTTGTTTTGGAATATTCGGCCTCGACCCTTCCGGCCTTGTCCTTGTCCTCGGGTGGGTCGGCCTTGGCCTTGTGCTCGGGTGGGTCAGCCTTGGCCTTGTCCTAGGGTGATCCGGCCTTGGCCTCAGACACAACACTGCCCGTGACACAAAGCCTAGCAACGATTGTACAACATTTCTCTACGATTGATTGCATTGACTACAATGTACAATCAATCGTGAAAATCAAGCGTACGATTGGTTACTGACATTTGTGTTATAGGACCCTGAAGCTACTAACTACCGAGGAAGGCAACACATAATCTAGGATTGCTGCACAATGTGCCCAAGAGCATCCAGTAGGCAGACTATGAGGGTTGCCCAGCATAGCAGCATTCAACACAAGGGCCTGTATTCTGATGTCCAATTTAACCTAGTTGATGGCCTAACTCTGAGACAAAATTATGGCAAGCCAAAAATCACAAAATTGATGTTTACATTGTATGTTTCCTATGTTTACTTAAACCCAATCCTCATGCTTTAAAAGGTGAAGAAAATTAATTTAGTCATTATTTCCAGACAGCTTTTAATACTGGTGTGTCAAATGAGCTAATAAATTGAACCTGTTCTACCAGAAATTTATGTCACAATTGGCTTTCAATAGTTCAATCAAAACGAAGTGGCCATGCATTTTAGATGTTAATGTTGCTGGCTTTCCATAGTCATGGTCGATCCTATCAATTGCAACTCTTTGTAAGACAGTGCCGAGAATACAGGCCAAGGAGGCCATGCCTGAATGGAGAATTCTTGACTGCATGGCGGTAGCATTAAGCCCAGTGCTGGCACACTATACAACAATTTTTTTCAGTAAATCCCATTTTGCATTAATATGACATTTCTAAGAAGCAAGATAATTTAATTTGAAGTTCAGCATAATGTTAGGAATAATAAAATCATAAGTTTGATTTGCAGCAAGCCATTTTTTCGGAGTAAAGTCCAAATCAGGTTCAAGTCGCAGGTGATGGTGATGTCATTGTGATTTGGAATTGATGTTGCTTTTATTCCTACAGGAAGGCTTGAACTTGGCTTAATTTCGATTTTAGTAGTCCTATCACAATTCTGAATTCTGATTGCTATAATTATAAATGTTCAAATCAAATGTTATTGCAATTTCTTTGAAATTCAGGTTGCTACGAATCGCATGAACTGACCACTTAGCTTATAAGACTCTTGGCATTCCCGTCAGACATAAAAGATCGGAATGAGGTAAAGGTCAACATATATTCTAATAAAGTCACTGGAATCTTTTAAACCAAATATCATACAATCGCAAAAATATCATCCAGAAGCCTTGTACCAGTAAGCAACCTGCTTGCCCGGTGATTCCCACAATTCAACAAAGGTGGCAGAGTACAGACAAGACAAGACAAAGTATGCAATTATGACTGAAATAGCGTCAGAATCCGTGATTATAGATTGTGAATCCTAGTAAAGTCACTAGCTGTCACCAACACTCTTGAATACTCTGATTAATATTGTTCATAAGAATGGCATCTCATCGTCCTATTTGCTGTTTCGTGTGAGCGATCGATATCATCTCCTTTGAGATCGATGCAGCGTTTCTGTGATACTCCTCCAGCTTGCTCTTCAGTACATTGTGAAGCTGTTTAAGGAAAACAAAACAAAAGGAAGAAAAGAAAAAACAAAAAATAGGATAACTATTTCTCAATTTATCATGTAGTCAGATACACGCTTAATCGTAGAAGAGGTCTTTGGAACACCATATGGTGATTCGGGGTAGGACTATAAAATTGGATAGAGGTAGAGGTGAAATGGAAAAGAGATAAGAGGTTTGAGTTGTCAGGGAAATTTGAATAATTCAAACACATGACCAACTTCCACCCAGAAAATAAAATCATTTGTTCAATCTCAAATATAAGTCAGGACATATCATGGAACCATCAGGATTTGACGTCTCAATGGTCAACTCTGACTCCAAGGTTATCACTATCGGTCTCTCCGCTTAAAAAGGGACTTAAAATATTCTATTTGTGTGGGGGCATCGTGGTCTAGTGGATACCAATCTCGTCTTTCAATCCGAGGGACGTGGGTTCCATTTTAAGCCATTGAGTGTTTTCCTTCAGCAAGAAATTTAATAATAATAGGCATTTATATAGCACCATCTATCTAGAAATATACTATTCTGAGGCGCGTTGTTATTATTATTTTTACCCTGGCTTTAGCTCGAGCTGCCTTTCAGCGCTCATGCATTCAAGGAATTAATCCTGCCGGGTACCCATTCACCTCACCTGGGTCGAGTGCAGCACACACAATTTACCCACATTGTGCTGTACTCAACCCATGTGAGGTGAATGGGTAGGAATTTATTTCTTGACACGCAGCACTCCTAACAGCTGCTCTGCTAAAGCCAGGGTATCATGCTGCCTTACTGTAGAACGCTTAGAGACTTCTGATAAGTGTTATATAAGTCTAATTATTATTCTCTTCTACTTGTTGTCGGTAATTTCTGATATTCTAGGGAAAGCACAGTACATAAATAATCCAATTGCTTGCCAGGCAGTCAGTCTACCACCTAGTTTACTTGACTTACCTTGATAAGTTCTGGATCATTCCTAGTCTCTCTCAAGGCATTTAAAAGATGGTCTAACTGAGTATATGGAAGCCATACACTGGGATCTGTAGGGCGTATCGGGTTCTGAATAAAGAAAAACAAATGTTTAGACTCAATATGATCATCTTTATCATATATATTTTGAAAATTTGAAATTTGTCAAGGGGGGTCAAATGAATGAAAATTCATTAGGTGGGCTGATGATGTCATATCCCCACTTGTTCTTTTGTATTTTATTATATGAATTAAGGTTTATTTAAAAAATTTCTACCAAAAACTAAAACAATTTGATTAACAAGTGACTAAGTGCATTAGTTATTTCTTGCTGCATCATATTTCACCATAATGGAGACACATCATTTACGAAAAATTTATGAAAAAATAAAACATTCATGATTTCATGTAAAGACAAAAAGTGGGGACATGACGTCATCAGCCCATCTAATGAATATTCATGAAGACATGCCTAGAACTGTTTCACCAGAATAATGCAAATCTTTAAAATTCAATAACTCTGTTATTTGATATCCGATTTTGATGAAATTTTCAGCATTTTGCTCTGTGAATTTTACTCTAATTATTTAGATATAAATATCTTCAGCCCCGACCATCCCTTTAAGTGGATCAAAATCTATGTTGGGAGCCTTTTGAGAGAACAAGAGAATACTTATATCATTTGATGTATTGTAATCATCAGGACTTCCATTATTGTTATCAATACTTTATTTGCTTGTTTTCCTTACAATAATGAATAAATAATATGCGATATTTATACAGCGCTTAATACAAATGTTTCTAGATGATGCATATTAAAATATTAGTAGTGGTAAAAGGAACCTGAAGAACATCCAATATTCATTATAGTATGGAATGCTAAGAGCAAGATAAAATTCCATACCTTGAGACCGAAGTATTCTATTCCCCTTCCAAGGACTGCATCAATAAATTCAACTCCTAAATTGGCAGCTTCTTCCAAAAGGTCGAAAGTTATATAAAGGAAGAGCAGATTACCAGGGTCTAGTTTCTGTGGAACAAACATGTTAATTGTTTGGATCATATTCACAAAGACATACTACATTATTCTATTTCATTTATTCACATTCCTCAAGTGGAGAGAGTTTATATCAATATTTGCAATTAAATACAATTACTGCGAGACATATGATACAAAGCAAATTCACAAAATAGTGAGTTGTTTGTAGGGTACCTACTTGATTAGAAAATAGGATGATATAAAATATGGGAATTATTTTTGAATACTTCATTTTCTTATTTATTCATTAGTACGTACACATATTGGTCAGCAGCAGGGCTGAAAGGGCCAATTTACAATCTTATCACAAATTAAAAAAAACAGCTATAAGTACAGTATCATTTTGTGGATTAATGAATGAATCGCATCATTATGGAAATCAACTTGCATGGAGATCTAATTATTTCGTGAAGTAATACAAAAAGATGGATAAGAGAAAAAAAAGTAATGGAGCGGGGGGAGATAGTAGTAGAAATGTATTGCAGAATTGAGAGAGTTGAAAGAGGGGGATAAAGGGAGGTTGGAGAGAAGACAAAAACCAAGAAGCATTACAAAAACAGCATAAGCATATAACTTGATCACATTGATTGTTGGGGAGGAACTACAAAACAATTGTAAAATAAATCTCTTAGTATTGTGATAGTAACTGTAGTAGAAATCTGTTTCTGTTTATGGTAACTCCCGTAGGAACTCGTAAGTAGACTTACGTAGTTTTGCCTTTTCATTTTCGTCAAAAATTGAAAAACTACTTTTGTAAGTCGACTTACGGAGTTCTGCCTTTAAATCTTCTGATATTCGAGACAATTTTACAAAAACTGGTTTTCGAATCTCAAAAAATGGCTAGAGTTAGAACTTTAAATTTTGCCAGATGAAAGAGCACATTTAAAACTATAAGAATATCCAAAAAACAGAAAAATACCAAAAAATGACTTACACAGTTTTGCCAGATCACGGCCGAATTAATCTACAAGTTTTGTGAAATACATACCTTGTAGGAATTAATGACCCATTGTGGAAGATGAAAGCCAAGAGAGAGTAGTTTCTTGATCACAATCCTGTAATTCATATGGTCGCCCTTCTGATCGTACCTTTCTAGATAAGTCTGCAGGAGATGCCAGGCAAGTTCTGCAGCTCTACACAAGAAAATGAAGAGAAATATTATGAACATCACAGTGAACTGTTCTTATAAAATTTTGTAGGTGCTGACATAGTTAAGTCAGCTAATCTTATTTAATTCATCCATATTTTCTGCTATTCCTAAGGCATAGATACCTTAGGGTATTATGTGATTATGAAGAACTGTACTATTATTATATATTATTATCTTGCTATCCAAGCAGAAGACATCATTCACCCTTGTTCTGAGCATTTTACTCTATGTAGAGTAAGTATTGACTAGATTCTATTTCGTTATTATCATAAATTTTATATCAATTTTTTCTCTCTAGGAGATGCCAGGCAAGTTCTGCAGCTCTATGTGAGAAAAAAAAAATATATACTTAACAGCAAAGTGAACTAATTTTGAACCTTACAGGTGCTAACATAGTTAAAAGTCAGCTAATCTTACTTAAAGGGCTTGTCACATCGTCAGTGGGTTGTGGGTCAGTTGCGGGCAATCATCCGCAACTCAACCGCAAACACATTTTGAGCCATGTTTAAACTGCACTAATAGTATTTTTTATTATCTTGCTATTCAAGCAAGCTCATCCTCATTCTGAGCATTTTACTCTATGTAGAGTGAGTATTGACTAAATGCTATTCCATTATTACCATTTACTTTATATCCATATTTTTTTTCCTTCAAATTATGCAAATGAAGAGACAATTTGCCCTCATGTAACCTGAACATGTATACCTCCATGTGTTAAGAAATCCATTCACAAACAGGAAAAGCAGTTTGACAGTACTTACGTTGCTTCTCTGCCTAGGTTTAGGGAGCCGATGTCATTTGAAGCAAGCCATTTCCAGCTGCCGCTGTCTGCTCCGTTGCGGGATAGTTTTACACATCTAGGATGAAATAGCATACCAAAGAATTGAATACTACATTCAGTATCATCGTTATTATCATTAACGTCAACATCATATTCATCATCATCATTATCATCTTCATCATCATCATCATCATCATGACCATCATCATCACCATCATCACCACCACCACCACCATCATCATCACCACCACCATCATCATCATCATCACCATCATCACCATCATCACCACCATCATCATCACCACCATCATCATCACCATCACATCTTACCTATGGGCCAGGCTTTCAAACACCGGAGTGAGAGGCAACCTGAATGTCTTGCAAACATCAATGGCTGTGTCATAGAGCCCGCTGTTAACCAAGAAGCTCACTGTTTCATCAACCAACATCTTAGAAGCTGTGATAGAATGACAAACAAAGTAAAACACACAATGCACAGTTGTGACTTTCTTAGAGAATAATTAAGAATAAAGTCTATATCACAAATCTAAACCTGTGCATCATTTGCTTTATAAAACAAGGCCACAGTCTAAAGTTGTAGTAAAAAACTTGTTATAGCACCTACTGATTTTCATCGACTGCACAGGCAAAGAGGTCACATCTGGGGAACATTTCCTTAAAGGAATTGTCTGACGTTTTATCCGACAGTTACCACCATAGTAACAGTGCTTCTCAGCTAATCAAAATCAAGGAAAGTTGTCAGATCTCACAACTTGTTGCAGAAAAATGTTGATGAAATGCTACTAACAACGCAAGTATAGTCAGTATGATATGTGCATTTAAGTGCACAAAAAATCTTGGTCATATACTGGCCATAAAGAGAGTTGCACAAAGTCAAATGAGATGCTTCAGCCAATGAAATGAAGGCTTACTTGTCACATGAGCCATATCAGGCTGGTGATTGGCTAGTTTGATCTTAGCAGATATCAGCTGGTACTCTTTCTCCAAATCGCCAAGCTCCAGAACATCGACTTTCCGCCTTGGAACTAAACAAAGAGAAATTGAAAAATTGAAAAAATTACTTAGAGGGTGACCAAATGTGACAAAACCTCTAAATTTCTGATACTAAACACTATGGCCTGTATTCTGAACTCGGGTTTAAATTAAACCCTGGTTTAAAGTTGTGGTTTAACTATGGAGAGCCAATTGGAGCACAAATCCCTAACAGTACACATTCAATTTATTAACTGATATGACACCCAAATTATTTGTAATTGTCTGGAAATGATAACTGAAGTATTATTCTTCATTATGAAAGCAAAAGGAAACAAAAAAGTAAACTAAAGAAATATACAATACAAACAGAATTTTTGACTCCCCATAATTTTAACACAGAGTTAGACCATGGTCTAAGTTAAACCTGAATTCAGAATACGGGCCTCTGTGACACAGTCAAATCTGATTTAGTGATAACCTGTATAGAGAGACCATCTATCTATCAAGATCATCAGTTTGGTTTCCCTTAACACAAAAAAAACCTGCAGGTGGGCTGATTCAGCACCCCCCCCCCTCCCTCGTAAAACCATTTATTATAGACTTCAGTCTTTATTAATTCCTGACATAATGAAATAGGCTAATCATTAAATTAACAAATTCAAGTGAAACATCAACATTGCTGTTTCACCGGTAAATCAACAATTTTAATCCTCTAAATCATAGTGTTTATTGGTCTATTCATATATTTCTCATACATTGGCCATAAAAGGAAATAAGAAGCAATGAAGAAAAAATAATACGGTTGGTAATTTGAAGAACCAAAGTGTGATCGGGGACCCATAACACTTGGCTTATTGATTGATAATGGGGCTGATGTTAATAACTGATCAAGAAAAGAACAATATTAATGTTGCCAATTTGAAGAATAAGAACAGATCATGGCCATGTAACAAAGCTGATTTACCATGGGGCTGATATTTTACAATTAGTCATACACACTAATCAATACAATCAATCATAGAAATCAGATCAACGATCAATGGCTCTGGTTTATGTTACAGATTTAAACCTGTGCATTATTTGCTTCATAAAGCAAATAATGTGGGCACGTCGTTGTCTAGTGGTTCTGACTCTCGCCTTCAAACAGAGGGTCGTGGGTTCGAATCGTAGCCATGGCGTGTTTTCCTTCAGCAAGAAATTTATCCACACTGTGCTGCACTCGACCCAGGTGAGTCAAATGGGTACCAGCAGGAAGTAATTCCTCAAAAAGCTGTGCGCACCAGAATCAGTAGACTAGCTTAGCCAGGTTATAAACGAGTGCCTTGAGCACCTAGCAAGGTGGATACATGCGCTATACAAATCCTATATCATTATTATTTTATAAAACAGGGCCGCAGTATGGACTTGTAGTAGAAAATTCCTTAAAACCCCCTTTTAATTTTCATGGAAGGCATAGGCGAAGAGGTCATATCTGACTTCTATAATGACAACACAAGTATATTCAGTATGTACGATGTGTGCCCGAGTATGGGCAAACAAAATCCTGGGCCCCATCTTACAAAGAGTTGTGATTTATCAGATCAATCACAACTATGGATGGCCAGCAAAGTCAACATCTAAAATCCATGGTTGTTCAAAATATTTTGTAGTTATGTGTAATCACACATTTCTCATTCTCGTGAAGATTCAGTTTGAATCTCTTTGTTTACTAAGGACACTCTGCACTTTTCCTCAAGGAAAAATTATGACATTGATGGATTTCCATATACTTGAGGTTGATCGGATCAATCATAACTCTTTGTAAGACGGGACCCTGGGCCTGTCCCTGGATATCTTTTATATAGAGTACCGAAGTGATGACATCACAAAAATCTTATTTAGCATTTCAGCGTTTTTGATACCCTATTTGGGTAGAGCATGATGAAAAACCCCCAGTTCCCAAATCTGGTGGGAATCGGTCCATGGGGGCCTTAGATATGAGCTCATGAATACATAATTAGCCCCACTGAAGTCAGTGTATTATTGGTCATATCTTAGGCCCCCATGGACCGATTCCCACCAAACTTTGGTTGAAGGGGTTTTTCATCATGCCCTACCAAAATATGGTATCAAAAACGTTGAAATGCAAAAAGTGAAGATTGATGTCGTCACACTTCGGTACTTTATGACAGGGCCATGATATTTGAAATAATTCATAGCCCCGTAACATAAAACTAAGCGATTGATTGCATTGATTACTGTGTATGATCAATCGCAAATACAAGCCCTGCAATCAATTACTAAGCTTTGTGTTACGGGGCCCTGAATGGGTTCTATGTAGAAACCTACCAGGGTCACTGAGAGGGGTGCCTTCATAGTCTCTCTTGGGTGATAGCCCATTCATGTCCTCAGTTTTCTGCCATAAGAAAGGATAGTTACCAGTCTTTGTGAAAATATGAGCAGTGAAAAATGTACACATCATTAAAAAGCATGCATTGAAAGCACACATGTAGACTTTAAAAAAGTAAAGCCTTTGTCTTTGTTTCAAATTTTCTGACATGAGAAATGGTAATTACCAGTCTTTCTCAAATAAATTAGCAATGCACTCATTAAAAAAGTACATATTGAGACTTAAACAATGTCTTTGTATCCAGTTTTCTGCCATGAGGAAGGATAATCAACAGTCGTTTGATTAAACAAAAATGAACAATGTACTCATTAAAAAGTACATATCTAAAGCACATTTGAAGACATACATAGAGTAAAACATATGTCTTTGCATTCAGTTTTCTGACATGAGAAAGGATAGTTACCAGTCTTTTGTCCACACAAAAGAAAAAAAGAAAAACACACACTCTTGCATTTGATAAATCATCAGACAAAATCATTTCAAAAAGGGTTCTCATGATGAAAAAAAAATCTTATCACTAAGAAATGGAAATTATTGAATTCATATCACATCAGGGTTCCCACAAAAATTTGAAAACAGAATTCCATGAATTTTCCATGACTAAATTGCTGCTTTCCATGACTTCCCGTGACGTCCCGGGAGTTATGTAGAGTTTGGATATCACAAAACTGGGAAAAAATGGAAATCATGAACACCAATTACAATAGCAGAGTATGATCACAGAGTATGAAAGTTGCGAGACACGACAAACTGGAGAGCTGCCATAGCCAAGAGGTAAATGCAATTCCATGCAGACCTGCCAACCTCTGGGAATGGAAAATTGTATTCTGTGATAAAAACAAATGTATTTTTCCCCAAAAAAGTGTATTTCATGATAAAATGCTTGGCGCACTCGCTCCACGCGGCGCTCAAGCTGCATGCAAGCTTAAATGAGCACTGCTCTTGCAGATGAAAAAATAAAACAAGAAACATGTGTATATCTCACCCTGGTTTTAACAAAATGATTGAAAAAAAAAACAAGTTACCTGAAATTACATTGATCTAATAACCATATTTGTGTACGTTTTATGAAATAGAGACATATAGAGATGATTTTTCTCAATAAATTACGATTTTGTAAAAAAAAAAAAATTTTAAAAGAAAAAATCGTACTGCCTTATTTTGGTAGCAAAAACGTACTAAATACGCCTAAAACGTACTGGTTGGCAGGTCTGTCCATGACTTTTCACAAATTTTCCAGATTCCCCGACTTTCCATGACCATGACTGTGGGAACCCTGTACATCTATATGAATTATTCATCTTCTTGTTAACTTACAATGCCTTCCATTTCGCTGACTGCAGGCTTGACAATCCAAGCATTATCTGGGTGTAGTAACCTAAGTGAATTCATGGCAGTGAGGTAGCAGCGTTCTTGTCTATTCAGGCTTTCCACTCCGACGATCTCCTGAGCCAGTCGGGTCGCTTGCTCGTACATGACGCTACCAGCTGACAGAAGAGAATTTACAAAAGAGAATTATAGAGAAGTTAAGAATAATTGGCGGTAATGGAATGTTAAATTGGCGGTATATTGCCACTTCGTCCACTGCCAACTTGTCCACTCATCACATGGTCTACCTTCATTTAGTCTTATGCCATTCCTTTTATGAACATTTCATCTAACAACCATTTCGTCCAATAACCATTAGGTCCAATCATCACTTTGTCTAATCACCAGTTTGTTTATGACCATTTTATCTCATAACCAGTTGGTCTAATATCCATTTTATTTTCATTCTTTTCGCCAAATTAGCAAATAGTCCAATTAGACCAAATGGTATATGGGTATTATGGACTAAATGGCTATTGGACCAACTGGTTATTAGATGAAATGGTGAGTGGACAAAATGGCAATTAGACCATGTGGATAGTGGACGAACTGATAATAGACCAAATGATAGTAGACAAGACATGTAATTTGCATGTCAACTCATCTGCGATTCATAGAATATTTGCCCAGGAAACTCTTGGAATATTTCTGGTATTCCATTCTGAGCCATCCAATATAATGTAAATATCTCACCCTGTCTATTGTTGCCTCTTATTGGTGAATAGTGAAACTATTTCCTTTATTTATTACTAGTGATAATATCTTTATATCACATGGTTATTGCCGATACAGGAAATATAAAAAACTATCTCACCCTGTCTATAGTTGCCTCTTATTGTATGGAATGCAAAGAGCAGGTCATAGTAGTTGATAGTTAATAGATCCACAGACCGAGCTCTCGACTCAATGATGCCAACGATCTGAAACAAAACAACAAAAATTCATGTGCAATCAATAAATTTGATACCATCTCAACCGTGCTTAAATCGTCTTAAGGGGAATCAAAAGAAAGTTTCTCAAGAAAATGTTCAATTGACTGAATACATTGTTGGATAGAATGAATTTGAATAAGCCTTTCATAAAGATAAAGGCCACCACACACTTTACGACTGTTCGTGATCTGACTTTTGAACAAATCACATTTTGCTCCTTTTCTGAAAATGTGAATGGAACATATCATTTTATTTGAGGTTAAAATTAATTGAAAGAATACTAATATAACCATTTTGAAAGATTGCAAGCCTTTATTTTGGAGTAAAGGCCAAATCAAATTGTATATAGCCAATCGTACGACTGCTATGACGTCATTATGACTAGATATTAAATCCGCTTTTATTCTAAGAAGGATGATAGCATAGTCACAGATTTGAACATAGGTATTCGTACGATGATTTCGAACATTACACAGTAAGATATTCCAAGTCTCAATATTAGCATCAAATTCTAATACGTTTTATTCCAAAATTGAGTCGCAAACCAATCGTAAGGTGTGCGGTTGCCTTAACGAGGATTACATCCAATTAATGAATTAAATCACTTGAGTTCAATGACTAGAATAAAACTGCACAATGCAGGACCCCCTTCAGATATGATCTTTAGATGTAAAAGAAAGAACAGTGTTCCAGCCTTGGGAACCTCTGTCATATTTTACCTCATCGTGAAGATCAATGTAGGGATACTGACAGAGCTGCTTCATTCGTCCTTGCTCACATAAAACCACAACAAACTGACGTAAACAGTCTCTCCTCCTGTAACGAAAATAAAGAAATTAACAGTCATAATATAAATCAACAGTGGATACAATTTTTAAAAACACAGTGTATATGGTCATCAAAAGGATTATTATTGTTTTATAAGATATATGGTAACAATTTAAAAATGAGTTTGTACAGAATCCTAGAAGATGACCACCCAAATGTCTGTTTGCATAAATCAAAGATATGTGCTAAACCATTCTGGAAGCAATCATGTAATTGCTGAAAAATTAGCAAAATAAGCACAGCATGTTCAGCATTTTCCCCCAAGCAAAAATATTACAATGCTCCACATGTGCATATCCCTGTAGGTGATGTACAGTACGATCATTTGTCAGCTTTCGCTTTCATGATTTCACAGAGTTCAGTCTATGTAACTGTACCTGGGTTCCGTAACACAAAGGTTAGCGATTGATCGTACGCTTGATTTTTACCATTGATTGCACATTGTAGTCAATGGAATCAATCATGAAAATTTGTTCTACGATCATTGCTAAGCTTTGTGTTACGGGCTCCAGATCTATATCCAAGATGATACAGTGACAACTAATTTCAGTTTTACAGACTTTCTCAGGATATCAGTGTTAACTGCAACTACAAGTTTCAATTATCTTTAAAAGACAAGTTTGAAATGAGTTTTTGATTGGGAAAACCTCAGACTCTCACCTTTCAGGGTCAAGGTTAGAGGTCATTGCTGATTAAACCTCATCATTGTAATCCAATTCAAGATGAGGTATCTTTATAATTATCCCTACATGATATGATTTGATAAAATTTGACCTCTCACCTTTCAGGGTCAGGGTTAGAGGTCATTGCTGATTAAACCTCATCATTGTAATTCAGTTCAACATGAGGTATCTTTATAATTATCTCTACATGATATGATTTGATAAAATTTGACCTCTTACCTTTCAGGGTCAGGGTTAGAGGTCATGGCTGAGTAAGCCTCATCATTGTGACCCAATTCAAGATGGTACTTGAATATTTTCACCCACAAGGTTGGCTGTGAAATATATAAAATAAAACAAATAATTACATTTTATATAAAAAAATTGAATTAAGAGTTAAGTACACATGTCACACTTTTATTAACTTGATAGATTCTTGATTGCACAGTCAAATTCATGTCTCCTCCATTTCTAGATCAAGAATGTAGTTCACACCTGACTTTTAAAATTCAAAATGACCTCTGCAACTTTTGACCTCTTGACCCTAAAATCTACCAAGATCATCCTTATTCACAAATGTATATAACATAGTCAACAATAGTCAACTCAACAGTGGAAGAGCATGATTACCTTGGCGAAGGACGATTTGTTTGCAAGCTGGCTTTAATAATAACGTTTCATTTACCGAGGGTAGCCACTTCAGTTGGAAACTGATCTACCAGTGGGCCCTGCATAACATAATTTGTTATTATTACCTTTCTCCAGTCTAAATGCTGAGCGCCAAGCAAGAAGGCAGAAGGTCCCATTTTTATAAGTCTTTGGTATGACTCGGCCGGAGATTTCTTTCTATGGGCTTCAAGTATGTTAAAGAAAATACTGGTGCTATGCACTGACATAGCACCAGACCCGTTTCAATGCGTAATATAATCTTCTTAATGTTCTATTCTTCTTAATTTGAAAGTCCAGCCCCCCCTACCCCTCCTCAGTGACGGTTGATGCAAATTACAGTTAATTGGTTTTTTTTGTCTAACCAAACATGTCAAAGGTGTCAATGATTACAAATAAAAAGAACTGAAAAAAAAAGGCGAAGAGAGTTGAAAAAAGCTGAAATCGAAAGAGCTCATACACTTGTACAGAGGAGGTCTAAAATGAACTGAGATTAAGCTGAAAATAAAAACCAAAATAGCTTAAATCAGCTGAACAGATGGGACTCTCACACTCGAGCATGTGTAGAGCAGTAGCATTAAAACGTGCTTTGCGTTTCAGTCAAATTCAGCCATTCCAGAGAAATAGGCAATAATCAACCCATTGCCGACTGGAACTGGGTGGCCTCTGTACAAAATCTATGGGAAATTTCAGAATTCGGTAGTCAACCGGTTAACGTACCAGATTCGGGTCATCTGTATCAGCAGCACTCAGTGCAGTCTTAGCCAATGAGATCACGAGCTCTCTCAATTCAAACTGCTCCAGTAGACCAATCACCTGAAGAAAACAAAAAAGAAAAGAGAAATTGCAGCCAATGCAAAAAGCCTGATGTTAAATGGTATACAAATAATGAATGTTTATGAGTGCAATGGACAGAATACTTCATGAGGTGAAAGATGAAATGATCCATTCAATGAGGCGTAGCCGAGTTAAATGGATCATTCATTTCATCTTTCACCGAATGAAGTATTCTGTTCACTGCACGAATGATAATTACATACATTATTTGGTTTATATGACACCTAAAAATATATTCTTTTTCATATGAAATTTATGAATTTCGATGCAAAATATGCTCAGTCTGTTTTGACAATGACATGTTGATTGTCGCGTACATACAACATGCGCGCGTGCAATGGACAAAATCGTATGGATCCTAAATTGCACGGTTGATAACGTCATTGTAAAATGAGCTGAATGATCGATATAAAACAACCAATCAAATGACAAGGATCTATCAAGGTGTCATATAAAATAAAAAACTAACTATTTGTTTGATCTGCAACTGTCCCCAGGGGTCGTTGCAAAGAGTAACAGAAGCTACTAAAGTTGTATTTGCTGCAGTCCTCCTAATCATTGTTTTTCGTATTAATATTATCTTTATTTTTGAACATCATCATCCCCATTGTCCCTACATCCCTTACCTTTAGATGGTTAAGTCTCCAGCTTCTTCCCTAGTAGCTCTGCAGTCAAGAGAAGCCTATTAAGCAGGAAGTCCTCTGTGACTCACCTCCTGGAACCACCCCTCCTTTCATCCCCCCTCATCCCTCCCATCCTCCTTCCTCACCTTCAGATGGTAAAGAGTCTCAAGCTTCTTCCCCTGTAGTTCTAAGAAGCCTGTTCAGCAAGAAGTCCTCTGCCCCTATCCTGTGACTCGCCTCCTGAAAGCACCCCTCCCAGCCCTCCCTTCATCCCCCCCCCCCATCCTCCTTCCTCACCTTCAGATGGTAAAGAGTCTCAAGTTTCTTCCCCTGTAGTTCCGTAGTTCTTAGAAGCCTATTCAGCAGGAAATCCTCTGCCCCTATCATGTGAATTGCCTCCTGAAAGCACCCCTCCCTTCATCCCCCCCTCATCCCTCCCATCCTCCTTCCTCACCTTCAGATGGTAAAGGGTCTCAAGTTTCTTCCCCTGTAGTTCCGTAGTTCTAAGAAGCCTGTTCAGCAGGAAGTCCTCTGCTCCTATCCTCTGACTCGCCTCCTGGAAGCATCCCAAGGCCTTCACAGGCTCACCTGTGTTCAGGTAGCAGTGAGCTCGTAGGAACTGACGGGACGCTGCGTTCCACTCACACCATGGCGACAGGAGACGGATGTAACCCTGGGTGGAGAGCGTGAGAATCGCACAAATACTGATTATACAGATGATTGGTATAATTGATTTAATATAACGGTGAATGTAATCAATTGTAATATCTGCTCTGCAATCAATCAAAAGGCTTTGTGAAAATGGACACAGGCAATGAATAATTTGAAGCAGTATTTGATCAGTTTCATTCATCATGTTGTGCATAATTGCACACTTGTATTTTGAAAGAAATTTGAAAACATAATTCCATGACTTTTCCATGACTAAATTGCTGCTTTCCATGACTTCTATTCTGGCACGGTTGGCCTCACCATACATGTAGAGTATGAGAGTTGCAAGACACGACAAACTGGAAAGCTGCCATAGCCAAGAGGTAAATGCAATTCTATGACTTTTCCATTACCAAATCCCCTTTCCAAGACTTTTCACAAATTTTCCAAATTCCCTGACTTTTCCTTGACTTTCCCTGACAACAAATTTTTCCAGGATTCTCCATGACTGTAGGAACCCTGATTATTGACATCTGGGCCGACCCTTATTATCACCATCTGAAAGAAGACTATGGCTCAAACCTTGAACCGCTGCATCATCCCGTAACTCCAATGGTTGGATTAAAGGTGCATGCTACTAAGCCAAATTGGTTACCATAGTTTTTTTTTTCCATTGGTTTATGCATTGTCCTTTACAGACACATTGGGGAACTGAGGGGAAATGGCGATCAACTGGCATCATGGTCGGGCACAGACAGGTGGAGAATGCGAGAAATATCATTTAATTCTTATCTCATTTTTATAAAGCCTTGGGCATTTGCAAATTTGTATGACCAATCCTCCACACACTTATGGGGTGTTGCAAGAAACTTGTGATCAACTGCAAGTCTATTTTTGGTCCCTAAATCAATCATATGTCTTGCAGTTAATTGCAAATTAGTGATTGGTTGCTAATTTGCTCCTTGAAACAAGAAGTTTAATCTGATTTGCTACAGCTAACGTTGATCTATCAGTTGTAAAATTGCAACAGAATATTTGCAATTGATCACAAATATTTTCTTGCAACACCCCCTTAGTCTGCGGGTACAGACCTTTGGTTTTTGCATAATGTACAATGCAGAGTCTGCAGTGGTGAGACTAGATTCCCTCGTGTACTGTGGCTGCTTGTTATTTGACACAGAAAGAGACTTTGGAGTCTAGTCTTCACTCAAGATATGGTATGATTTGTGTGAGTGTCAAATTTGAGTCTGTTCTGGCAGACAACCCACCCAACCCAAGAACCTTAACCCTCAAGCTCCCGGGGTATTTTGATTCTTGTCATTCCCGGGGGGGGGGGGGGGGGGGGGGGGGGGCCATTATGGCCCCCCCTTAAGATCTCGGCCGCCGATCGCGCGAGCGACGCAAAAATTTGCACGCTGGTAGTGTGTGATGTAATCTACAAGGCTGTATGGTAAAATTTTCCAAAATATTGAGATTTTATTTTATATGAATTAATTATGCTAATTTATGCATAAATCATACTTTTTGCTCTAATTCACTAAATAAAGCTCCTAGAATGCTAATTTTTGGTAAAAATATTCTTTGTAGCATTCTTAACAATCGTAATTCAAAAAAACTTCGGTTTGGAAATCAATTTCTTATGTATTTTATTGTTTTATGAATTTCTTATGTATTTCTTTGTTTTTTTACTTTTGGTTTTTTATTGTTTTTTCAATGGAAATCGTTCCAGACTTAATTCTGATCATAAACAAGGCAAAATTAATTAAGTTTAATCAGTAAAAGTAGAAATAATGATACATTTATGAATTTTGGCTAAATACACTATTTGCATTGGATTTGTACATGAAATCACGTTTATGAGCAATTTTGGGTCTGACATGCACTTATATAATGTTGCGTAATGTCGTATCCGCGTACCCGGGCGTCACAAATTTGGTCTCAAAATTTGCGCGAGACTTGAAAGTAAAAAGTCAGTGAGCGGCGAGGTAAAAAAATTTCTCGCAGCAGATATATCGCGAAAATTGTTGAGGGGGGGGCCATTATGGCCCCCCCCCCCCCCGGGAGAATTAGGGTTAAGTTGTGTATGCATGGTTGTGCCTTGTATACACAGTAGGGGGAATGGATGAAAGATAAGTCCTACCTGTAGTTGTGTATACTGGCACTTTGACATCAAGTACTCCTCAAACAGGAAGTTGGCACTGATTGGCCAGCTGATCACGGTCAAAGGTCAAGGTCAAATAACAACTGCATCAGCTTAATATATTTGCTACTAACTACACTCATCATAATTTCATTTTGAATCAATATCTTAAGTTAATTTCACCTGGGGATGCATAAAATTGGATATTTAGGTATTTGATTATGACCAACTTTATAAAATAAAATAATTGAAGCTCTGAGGCTGTTAAACAAGAAGTTGGATTCAAACACAACTAAAAAACATCTAATACAACTTGATTACCAATCATTCAAAAGTGTCTAGTTGGGCTTTGGATTTGATTTTGTGTGTTGTCAATCCTGCATTGGGACACCCCCTGGTCATGATTTTAGATTCCCTTTGAAACAATAGCCCCATTACAAGAACCTTTATTTGAAAGTTGAAAGTTACCTGAAATTACATTAATCCAACTACCTATTCTTATGCAAGTTTTTATGAAATAGGGAAATATAGAGACGATTTTTCTCAATAAAATATGATTAATTTTTTTTTTTTTAATCACATTTTATGAAGAAAAAAACGTAATGCCGTTATGCCGTAAATACGGCAAAAACATAATGGTTGGCAGGTTTAATTGTTCTTGGAACACAGTGCAAAGGATACATTAACTGAGCTAGTGCCTTCACTGCTCCTGGGAAGAATTTACCCCAATCCTGCAGTCCCTCCACTCTCCTGTTCGCCCTCTTTGCTAGAATGGAACGGACATAGCTCCCTCCACTTCCCTGTAGAAACAACTCAACCAGGGTGGGTGAGGGTGGACTAGTCCACGATGAAGACGGGGAGGTTTGGCTGTTGTCTGTGGAGATTTCAAGGACTGCCATCTGCCTCAGGTGAAATTCCCTACAGAATTCGAAAGTAAATAATAATAATAATAATAATAATAGCTGGATTTATAAAGCACTTTTTGCCTGAGGATACAAAGCGCTGTTAGTATTACCCCGGCTTTAGCTCGAGCTACCATCACCAGCACTCAGTGCATTCAAGGGATTACTCCTGCAAGGAATTCACCTCTCCTGGGTCGAGTGCAGCACAGTGTGGATAAATTTCTTGCTGAAGGAAAACACATGAAGACGGACCTGCCAACCTCTGGGAATGAAAAAGTGTATTCTGTGATTTTAAAAAAGTGTATTTTCCCCCCAAAAAGTGTATTTCATAATAAATTGCATAGCGCACTCGCTCATCGCGGTGCTCAAGCTGCATGCAAGCTAAAATGCGCACTGCTCTTGCAGATAAAAAAAAAACATTTAAACATGTGTATATCTCACCCTGGTTTTAACAAAATGATTGAGAAAAAAAAACAAGTTACCTGAAATTACATTGATCTAATAACCATATTTGTGTAAGTTTTAAGAAATAGAGACATATAGAGATGATTTTTCTCCATAAATTACGATTTTGTAAAAAAAAAATATATATATATATATTTCTACAAAAACGTATTTTTAAAAGAAAAAACGTACTGCTGTATTTTGGTTGCAAAAACGTACTAAATACGCCAAATACGTACTGGCTGGCAGGTCTGCAATTGGGTACCAGCTTTCAAAGTTCTGGGTTGGTTTGAAGCACTAAATAGTGATAAACTTTTCAAAATCAACAATAATCTAGTTATATTGTATTACCGCAATTTGTCAACATCAGGGATGCCACTAGGTGTCCTCCAAAAATACTGAAACTTATCGCGGGCCGGGATAGTGTCCAAGAAATTTTTTTTTTAGGGGGGTCCACCTTTAATTTTGGGATGGACACATGTCACAGGTAAAAAATTAAACAAGCAAAAAAAAAAAAAAAAAAATTAGGAGGGGGGGGGGGGGGGGGGGGGTCCGCCCCCACCTCAAATTTAGGGGAGGGGGGAGGACCAAGTGGTTTCTTACCTTCTTGTGATCGATGACTTTGAAGTCAATTAGGTTTGAAAAACTGACGGTAGTTAGTTGTGTGTTTCTCATAGAACGCTAGACCAAAAGCTTCAGTCTCTGTATTTTGGTTGTTCAGCTGAACCGCGTTGGCTCCACTCACCAATAGTTAGACTGAAGAGTTGTTGGCCCGTACATAAAGACTACGTATCAGCTAACCCAGGGAGCTCCGGGCCGGGGCTAGCTTATACGTAACCCAAGGAGCTCCGGCCCGCTTTCCGGGCCGGAGCTCCCTGGGTTCCGTATCAGCATGCAGCAGTAACGTTAGATCTAACATTCGGCGGAAACCCGATTTTCGGATCGTTTTTGGCACATAAAATGTCACATTTTAAAAAGATAATTACATCCAAACTTATAAAATATAACTTATATAAAATTCAGAAACATCGTACCTTAGACCGCAGTTACCGCTAATTCCTTTCAAATGATGATCAAAACTTAGTCATCCTCGATTCCTTCGTTGGTCATCGTAAGTTGCCATCTTGGATGACGTCATCATCTGTACAGACGTGATTCGTGCCGCTACTTTGTGCTTGTCTATGAGCGTGCGTTTGGAATTTGTCGCTCGCATTGATTGGCCAGGATATCGATAATTCTAATCAGAAAGCCTTGATAAAAGCATAACTCAATGAACGTAGTAGGCAGTGCGCGCGTTTATAATTTATGTACTGTATAAAAGCAAATATCTCGGGGGAAATATCTCTCACTCGGTCGATCGACATGCATCGCAATCGGAAGAAATAGGGGGGAAAAAAGGAGGACTTTCGGTTTTTTTTAATACACAGAAAACAGGAAAAGTCGGAAATACGGAAATAAGACAGATAGCAGGAAAAAAGCCGGAATTCCGTATAAATACGGAAAAGTGGCATCCCTGCAACATAATTATAAAACAATATTCAATATTCAATATTTTATTCAATATCGCATAATTTTGATCGTATTGAAATATCGCCCAGCAAAATTCCATTCAAATTGTGACATAAAATGTATAGTGGGGAGTGTGGTTACGACACTCGTATTTCAATCAGAGAGACATTGGTTTGAATCCTAGCCATGGTGTGTTTTCCTTCAGCAGGAATTTCCCCACATTGTGCTGCACTCAACCCAGGTGAGGTGAATGGGTACCATAGAGATGTATACTAATTACGCTAGAGTGCGGAGTCGCCATAGGCGCGCGTACTTAACGTCTGTGATTGCGCGGAGCATGGTCGGCCATTGCTCGATAGGTCTAGATTCGCAAAAGTACCCGGATGTTCCCATAGCTCGTACGTTGTAACGCTGAGAAAAGGGATGCTGTCTCCGGCTTTTATCTTGAAGAAAGGAATCCAACCTCATTACAATTAAAAATATGAAAGACAAATTGTATCTCAATAAACTATTAGTGTGATTACATGGGAATTCTGCTATTAATTTGTCTTTTTATCTGGATTCTCGGGATGAAATTCTCTATAAAGTGTATTTACGATTACCTGCCACTGATGCCTGTTAGGCCTATAGATAATAATATATAACAGTATTGATAATATGACATAACTAAGTAGAAAAAAATTAAACATACAACATTAAAAGTAAATTTTGACAATCATTTCAAAAGACAGTTAATTAGCCCATCTTCTCCGGACTTCCCTATCTTTGGCTTTAATGATACATCATCCTTTGGGCTTTTTTGGCACATTCCTTCGTCCACATGATTCCGTGTTCTCATGACCATTTTTTTTATGATGGATATAATTTTGTAAATTTAATTCATTTCAACTCTATTCGTTTCACTTCACCTCAATTCATTTTTTTTTCATTCAAACATAATACAAAGTAATATATATCGGATAGGCTCTACAATTTTACAGATGAATATTCTTATCTCGTAAAAAAACCAGTAGGCTTATAAATTGAGCATCAAATGACCAACTGCATGAAACTTGCATTAATTTGTATGAAGTATATACTAGTTTGTTTTAAATGTACAATAATTTGTATAAGAGTTTTGATCTTTGATTACTATTTTATTAGCAAGTATAGAGTATTTAAAGGGCATCTTATTAATTTTACATCATGGTGAGCCTCCCGTTACACCATCAATGGTAAAACTATATTGGGTTTTCAGTGCACTTTTAATTTTTTTTTCTCATAGGAACATGATAAATTCCCTAAATCTGCAGGCCTATATCGCACCGAAAATGAAATTGTTCAAAATTTTTTGCTTTTAATACCCTTCTATTTAAGTTAGAATCGGTTTATTTTATTCGCTTTTTAGGGGGTGGGATGTAATTAAAGTGACATACGCACCCGGAAGAAAATTCACAATCAAAATAAAAGTATACAAGTACAGGGGGCTCGACTGGACCCCTCCCTGACAGGTATCACTTGAGGTTAAAATTAGGATCACTCAACAGCCAACAATAATTGTATTATCTTATTCCAAGTATTTGTCAGTTTCACAATAGGCCTATTATTGCTTAATATGTTAGGTTTTTGTACTCACAATTTTGCAAAACTTTTTTATTTTAAGTTTTATTAAGATTGCAATAGATGTATCTCAGGATATTTGTTATCAATTGGTTTTATACACTCAGTTGTAGTAATAATATTCTTTGTAGTATAGTTCAAATTATAATTATAACTCACTCCCGCTGTTTCTTCTCCTCTCCTCCTTCTTCCATACCTTAATTATTATTCGATCCTTGATTTGTTCACATAATTTGTCAAATCAAAGGATTAAACACCAGCGATATATTATGTCAACAGAGTATTTCAGCCGATCATTATATTATTTCAGCCGGGGGGGGGGGGTCAAGTCTAGATTTTCCAGAAAATCAAAGAGAAACTCTTTTATGTTGCGTTAAACACGCATTGTAATTTGTTTATCATGTTATTTGCAAGGCAATACTGTAAACATAATTTCCCCCATTAGGCCTCCTGTACATTACAAAATTGTACAACTGCATGCGCGTTTTTGATATGCAAATTATGCTGTGAACAAACTTTTCTACATTGATTTGCACGTAAGAAAGTAATTAAAATGATCTGATGGTTGCCAATATTGGAAATCTAAATCATATAACTTATAGATTCATCAATTAACTGGACCAATGCGTAAATCATTTTCAAATACTATCAATAAATAGTAATTTTATGACTCACGAGTTATTTTGATGACGGTTACATCGACATAAATCCATGGGGAAAAGGAGTTATGCCCATATGATTTCTATGGGTAGATCTATACATGTATATATGGAAAATAAATTATAACAAATATTCTAAAAAATGAAGAAATAAATTATCAGCATCATGGTTATTATGAAACTACTTGAAAAATGCAATTGTGTTTTTTATCAATATTGTGTCTCAGATCAGGCGCAGATCCAGGATTTTCCAAAAGGGGGATCGAGCCGAGGGTGGATAATTCAAGGGGGGGTACACTTGTGTTTTAACGGCATTTAACATTACAAATTTTAACTGTGCCTCTCAAAATTGGGGGGGGGGGGTACAAGCCGGCTCTGCCCCCTCCCCCTTAGATACGCCAGTGTCTCAAATGCATTAGACACTGTTATATGGCCTGTAGGCCATAGGCCAAGTTAGGCTTTCTTGACTAAATTTATGAGGTCAACTTGAACACCATGTTAAATTTGTTAATCAGGACTCCCTAGAACAATATGCCCAGGACTACATGTTATTTTTAATATTCATCCCTTCCAAATCATTAGAAAATAACAGTCACATTAGTGTATCAAAATGTTATGACCAAAACAAAAACAATTGGGGATGTCTATCATTGGCCTGTATAGGCCTATTATGCGCTATTGATATTCCTATATAGGCATTTTTGTTCTCAGTTTCGTTAGATTTTTTGATAATTTAAACTGTAATTCTGTACATTCAATACTATTTAACTTTTCCATTTGCTTTCGCGCTCATATGTCATCATTTTGTTCCGTTTCTGTGCTATCACGGTACATGGCCCATAGGTACTGTACGCGCATGGCAGGCTGCGAAGACCTATCGAGTAATGGCGGCCGGTCTCCGCGTAATCACAGCGATTTGACGAAGTACGCCCTCTAGCGTTATTAGTATATATCTCTATGATGGGTACCCACTAGGATTTAATCCTTGACGCTTTAGCGCTGATATGGAGACTCAGCTACGGCCGGGGTAATAATATATGCAGAGCTGCCAACCACACTTGACCAAAAATCCTATTATTTCACCCCAAAAATCCTATTTTTAGGCAAAAAATCCTATTCATACCCGTCGTGTACTTTCCTACTATACATGTCATTATTTTGTTGTGCTCACTGTAATTTTTACATCCGACAGGCAAGGTTCCACATTAACTTTTTTGGTGGTGGCCCGTTCGGGCCACCAAAACCTTTAAATTATTTTTTTTGGTGGCCCAATATTAAAGTTTGGTGGCCCCCAAAAAACAGAACAGGGAAAAAAAGTAAAAAAGAAAAATTAAAGAAAAAAAAAGAAACAAAAGAAAATATAAAAAAAATTAATAAAAAATGGGGATGGGGGAAAAAATGAGAAGCCATTACAAATATTTTTTAACAGCTGTACGTAGCAACAGTTTAAGCCGATTGAGCAAATAATTTTCACTCACCTTTTGGGGATGGTGCATATTTCTATTTTTATAACCTTAATTTCGTTTGTATTATTATTTTTTCAGTAGAAACATATTCTTTAATCAGGCATACCGGTATTCAATGGGAAGGGGTATATGGTTTAACCACTGTCAAAAAAAAAAAAGTAAGAAAACGGTAAAAGTTATATCTGGAAAAAAGGTGTGAGAAAAGTCCTTTATTTTGTTTGCCAAAATGTTTGAAAAATTCACATTTCATATCAATGAAATGCCTTCCCAAAGTATTTTCTTTATGAAGAGTGATTTAAGAAGTCATTTATAAACAAAAAAGAAAGAAACTGTCTGCTTATTTTTTGCTAGAAAAGACACAGCTTCGAAAGAAACCAAGTATCAACATACATACAAATGCACATGTGGGACTGTGATGTACTCACCTATGTGTTTTAATGTGTATTAATACATTTGGAAATCGGTCTTTTTGAGTCAAAAGAGAGGTCATAATTCCTGTTTTTAATGCTTGCAAATAATCAGTTTACACCAGATTTGAGTAATCTGGACTGTAGAAGGGCATTTCATTGGTGTAAAATGTGACTTTGACATAGATTTTCAAAGTTCTGTGGAAGATTTCTTAGCAGCAACATTTCGTATCGTACGTAGCTCCCCGAATCTTAATACGCTGCTAGCGCACAGATAGCTACATGTATAGCTGCTGTGGTTTCATGCAAAGCTCACGCCAGCCGGCCGGCAGGATAATAGCTACTGTATGCTATAGCGGTAAGCCTATGTACTGTCATGTGTGTGTGTATTTGTGTGTAGATCAACAAAAAGGACGCATGACGAATTGGTTGCAATTTGAACTGTATAAAGTTGATAAATGCGTGAAAAATCGGGAGAAAAATTGCGCTACTTTGAAAATTATTGGTTGCCCGATTCGGGCCACCAAAACTTAACATTTTTCAATAATGATTGCCCGAGGTGGATTTCTGTATGTCGAGCCTTGCCATAGCTATATTTTCAAAAAATCGTATTTTATCTATAAAAATCCTAGTGTCGTATTTTAAGTGAAAAATCGTACGGAATACGACAAAATCGTACTATTTGGCAGCTCTGTATATGTTACCATGTATCAAAGCACAAAGTAACAGTGCTATATAATGAAACATATTGTTATTACGTAAGAAACTTACACAGTCTTTGTTTGTACTGGACTTGACACACAAGATGACACCCAGACTAGAGAGTGGTAGGCTTGGAGGATGGTGCATGTTTCTGGTATTACATCACAGGTTAACTTCTTAATACATTCAGCAGACCATGGTAGCTGAGATGGGGTAAGAATGGTAAGGTAAATAAGATTGGTATCGTATCTCGGGTTAACTTCTTAATGCATTCAGCAGACCATGGTTGCTGAGATGGGCTAAGAATGGTAAGGTAAATAAGATTGGTATCGTATCTCGGGTTAACTTCTTAATGCATTCAGCTGACCATGGTAGCTGAGATGGGGTAAGAATGGTAAGGTAAATAAGATTGGTATCGTATCTCGGGTTAACTTCTTAATGCATTCAGCAGACCATGGTAGCTGAGATGGGGTAAGAATGGTAAGGTAAATAAGATTGGTATCGTATCTCGGGTTAACTTCTTAATGCTTTCAGCAGACCATGGTACCCGAGATGGGGTAAGAATGGTCAGGTATATAATATTGGTATCGTATCTTAGGTTAACTTCTTAATGCATTCAGCTGATCATGGTAGCTAAGATGGGGTTAGAATCGTGAATAAATGCAGTCTTACCTTCAACTAAATTTTACAGATTGCTAAATTTCAAGTGCATCCACAGGGGGCATAACTACAAACAATCATCAAACTCTAAATTAATCTTTAATGCTGCTATGACAATTACACAATTTTTGGTTCCAGCATTGGCACAATTCAATTGTGCCTATTCATAACAATGTGTGTACCAGAAGAAAAGTGCAAATAAGTCTTTAAAGGACAAGTCCACCCCAACAAAAACTTGATTTGAATGAAAAGAGAAAAATTTAACAAGCATAACACTGAAAATTTCATCAAAATCGGATGTAAAATAAGAAAGTTATTACATTTTAAAGTTTTGCTTCATTTCACAAAACAGTTATATGCACATCTCGGTCGGTATGCAAATGAGGGAACTGATGACATCACTCACTCACTATTTCTTTTGTATTTTATTATATGAAAAATGAAATATTTTGATTTACTCGTCATTGTCATGTGAAATGAAGTTTCATTCTTCCCTGAACACATGGAATTCCATTATTTTAACATTTTGTGCTTCAGGCAAGGAGGTCCTAATCATCAAATTCGTAGAAATTGAAATATTGTATAATTCAAACAATAAAAAACAAAAGAAATAGTGAGTGAGTGAATTCATCGACTCTCTCATTTGGATGTAACTGGCTCGTTCATATAACTATTTTGTTAAAATTAAGCAAAACTTTGAAATGTCATAACTTTCTTATTTTACATCCGATTTTGTTGAAATTTTCAGCATTGTGATTGTCTGATTTTTCTCTATTGATTTAAGTCAACATTTTCCTGAGGTGGACTTGACCTTTAAGTTTAGCAACTACATCATATAAACCTAACTATTTTACCTTACTCAGGGAGTGGAGAATGATCATTGTAACTTACCTGTGATTCTAGTATAAAGATCAGACACTCAAGAAAAAGAAACTGCATGAATTCTAGTTGGAAGAATCTTGCAGCACAGAATGAACATATTTTATCTTATTCAGGGAGTGGGGAATGTGCACTTTTGCTCACTTCTTATTCTAGTTTCAAGATCAAGTACTCAAGGTCCAGAAGTATGAATTAATCTTTATCATTTGGCAACATAATGTGAACCTATCTCAACTTACCCTGGGAGAGGAGAATGTGCACTGTAACTCACCTGTGATTCTAGTCACAAGGCCAGACACACAAGAACAAGAAACTGCATCTTGCAGCACAGTATGAACATATTTTAACTTACTCAGGGAGTGGGGAATGTGCACTTTTGCTCACTTCTTATTCTAGTTTCAAGATCAAGTACTCAAGGACCAGAAGTATGATTTATTCTTTATCATTTGGCAACATAATGTGAACCTATCTCAACTTACCCAGGGAGTGGAAAATGCTCATTGTAACTCACCTGTGATTCTAGTCACAAGGTCAGACACTCAAGAACAAGAAACTGCATCTTGCAGCACAGTATGAACATATTTTAACTTACTCAGGGAGTGGAGAATGTGCACTTTTGCTCACTTCTTATTCTAGTTTCAAGATCAATTACTCAAGGACCAGAAGAAAACTATGAATTAATCTTTATCATTTGGCAACATAATGTGAACCTATCTCAACTTACCCAGGGAGAGGAGAATGTGCAATGTAACTCACCTGTGATTCTAGTCTCAAGATCATACACTCAAGGACCAGAAGAAACTGCATGAATTCTAGCCTGAGTTGGGAGAACCTTGCGAAGCCGGCAGCCACGCAGACTACAGAGAGGTCACTACTCAGAGTATGGTGTATGGGACTATGGGCAATGCCTTGGCCAAGATGACCTAAAAATTCAACAACAACAAAAATGAAAATAAGTTATATCCCACATATTAAAAATAGTGTATCCTATTGTCAAAGCAAAAATACCTCATTTGATAAAATGTAAAAACACTGTTGACTGCAAAATATTTCTTCTAAATTGTTATAATCTTTTTACGCTTCAATGGATGCTTGCTGCACATTTTCATCAAGGATAATTATTTGGTTGATATGAGTTAGCAATTATTTCCTCAGTTATAAATATATATACCTTTCCATAGACTTTTCAATTTTGATAAATCCCCCCCCCCCCTTGTTCCAATCTCTCAAGCACTTTCTCTTGCTCTCTCTCTCTTCAATCTTCATATCTCTCTCTTTATCTCTTCTCTCACTCTCTTTCTCTATCACTCTCTCTTCACCTCTCTCTTTCTGTGTGTGTGTTTGTAACTTTGTATATCAGTCTCTCTCCCTCTCTCTCCCAAACTCCACTTCTCTATTTCATTCTCCCTTTTTTCTTCTACTTACTCAATTCAGCGAGAAGATTTTCAGGTTCACCTCCTGCGACGTCAACAAGGTGAAGAACTGTTCTGAAAACTCCTGTTGGGTCCATAATCCTACTAAGAGCCTGTGAAACCTGCTCCCTTATAACCTGATTCTGGGGACTAGATACACACAAAATATTTAAATCCTTGTCTGAAATGTTTAATATATAATTCTACTAAGAGCTTGTGTAACATGTTCCCTTATAAATTGATTATGTGGACTAGATACATAAACACAATTTAAAACCTTGACTGAAGTGTTTAGTCCATAATTCTAGTAAGCGCTTGTGTGAATACTACTTGATTTGGGGGACGAGATACATTCAAATAATTTAGAACCTTGTCTGAAATGTTCAGTCCATAATCCTACTAAATATAACTTTTCTTGCACTCAAATCAAACCTTTTCATCAAGACTTTATACTGTGGAATAATCTCTACACAAATTTTGAGTATGTGAAATCATGTTTAACAGTTCAAATTTACTTACGTACACCACAGCATGAACTCCTTCCTATCAATTCTGGGTGAATTCCTTTCATGTTAACTAGGCCACTGCCATTTATAGCAATACAAGGCAAAACCAGAAAATGCTTTTGCCATCACGCTAAACAGGGCCCGCTGGGAAAAAGTTTTTCGAAACTGAAGTGGCTACGCTAAATAAATATGACATTATTTATTGTTATATAGAATCCCCTTCTTTTCTCAATGAGATAAATTCTGAACAAAAAGAAAAAAAATAATGACTTCAAATTATATCCACGCTTACACATTTGATATGATGATGTTGCTGGCGAGTTTCTGGGCAATATCCATCGGAGGCTGGAGCTGCAAGAGAGAGTCTGCGAATCCTTGCATTTCCATGGCAACGGAAGAAGATGAGAGAAGATTGATGCATTCCTGGAGTGATTGGATGTCCTGGATGATGGTGGGGTCTAATTGGAAATAAAATATATTAAAAGGGATTTTAAAGAGGCACTCTAAGTGAGAAGTCAGGAGAGGAAGGCTGAAAAGAATTATCATCATCATCATCATCACAATCATCATCATCCTCATCAACAACATCATTATCATCAACATCATCATTGTCATCTACACCAACATCATCATCATCCTCATTGTCATCAACATCAACATCATCATCATCATCATCATTGTCATCATCATCATCACAATCATCATCATCACCTCCATCATCGTCATCATCACCATCATCGTTATCTTCATCAACATCATTATCATTGACACCAACATCATCATCATTTTATGATGATCATCAACACGATCATCATCTTGACCACTACCATCATTATCATGGTCTTTACCGCAACTGTGTAAAATCACTAACTATCACCAAAACTTACATCACCATCATCACCATCGTCATCACCACCACCATCATCACCATCACCATCATCATCACCACCACTATCATCATCACTGAATTACCTTGATCAGACAGCTCTAATCCTAGATCCTCCAAACTGAACACTCTCTTGACCCCCATGTGGATGTCCTCTACCAGACCTACCGGCTGAAGAACTGATATCAGATTCTGAGAGGAGACAGAGGATGAGAGAGAATAAGAATTACAAACAAAGTAGATAAATAAGAATTATTTTATTAGACTAAAGCTCCCTTTACACCAGATGATGTTCTCACTTCGTTGTTGAAATTCAGAAGAAAACCTAGGATGATGATGATGCACAGCATTTGTAAAGCGCCATATATCTGTCAAATACATTCAAAGGCGCATTGGAGCCAGCCAATCTGGGTCGCCTACAAGGGCGCGCACACAGAACTGTGACTCGCAGGTCTCTCCTCTCGATATAACTGATTGGGGGAATGCAGGTGGACCACTACACTGGGGTTTCCCCCTACTCTTATATGAATAGTGCAGTGGGTTCTTAACGTGCAAAGGTGGTGATTCTCCTCTACACTGGGCCTTCATTTAACGTCCTATCAGAGTAAAGGAGTGTTTTCCACTGTAACATAGCCTGCATCTATGAAACAGGGGAGAGACGTTTACACACAACGCACTGGCTTCAGTCATTCGCCCGGGGTGGACTCGAACCCACGATCTTTGGTGCGACTGGCAGACGCTTCACCGACTGAGTCAACTTCGTTCTCTATGCAGCGCCAAATTCGTTTGATTTTCTAGTAAAGCATGAAATCGTCAAGTGCATGTGACATCCGCGCCAAGTCCTTGTGAAGTTCACGTTGCGTGATTGGTGTTCCCACCAAGTTTATGTCGCACGCAGAAGCGTTCCATACTGCGTCGAAACGGTTCCCGCTATATTCTGACTACATCCAGCAGATTGCGAGACTTGTTGAACCTTTGTCTATTTGGACGTAGCGCCGGCTAAATGTGTGTGGTGCCGCGTAGCGGCCGTGTATTGGCAGTATAGTTTTGCGATATTCTTTCTGTGTCTGCTACTTCTATGCTACGTTGATGGAGCTGTTAGTAGGTCCTTTCTGCATAATTACTATGCATCGTTCAGATGGGTTTACGAAGAACATGCAGACTATTATCACGTCAATAACATTTCTTGCTACGCTCTCAGTACGCTCTTTAGCAGTTCCAACTGCACCATGGCCATTTGACGCAGCATGAACTATAAGGACATAGCATTGGTGCAGTGGGGGTAACAGAATTATAGATAGATGTTTATGAATTATGAGTACAGTAGATGAATAGAATAATACAGCCCTTAACACAATAATGTAGTGACTGCAAGATTGGACTTACTCTTTTGATAAGGCATGGCATGTGTGTGTTACAATCCAAGAAAAACCCTAAAGGCTTGTTGGCAACCTAGATAGAGAGAGAGTGAGTGACAGAGAAAGGGAGATGAGTTGAAAAGAGAAGAAAGCAAGAACAAAAAGAAAAGATTAGGGCATAATTATTAAAAGCACTGAAATTAATATATAAAACCTGATTTTTGGACAATTCATCATTTTGAACTTAACCCTAACTAGGCCGGGCTTTTTTGGCTGTTCTTTGGCCGGGGGAGGGGGGGGGGTTGATTCAACCCCCCCCCCCTGAGATCTCGGCCGCCGATCGCGCGAGCGCCGCAAAAATTTGCACGCTGGTAGTGTGCGATGTAATCTACAAGGCTGTATGGTAAAATTTTCCTAAATAATGAGATTTTATTTCATATGAATTAATTATGCTAATTTATGCATAAATCATACTTTTTGCTCTAATTCACTAAATAAAGCTCCTAGAATGCTAATTTTGGTAAAAAATATTCTTTGTAGCATTCTTAACAATCGTAATTAAAAAAACTTTGGTTTGGAAATCAATTTCTTACATATTTTATTGTTTTATGAATTTCTTATGTATTTCTGTGTTTTTCAACCTTTTGTTTTTCTTTGTTTTTTTCACCAGATTTATTGCACAACCTTTTTGAAGCATAATTATGCTAAAATCAATTGATTTCAGCTGTTTAAAGTAAAAATAATCATATCTTTATGAATAAGATGAGAAAACTCAATTTGCATTGACTTTGTACACAAAATCACGTTTTGGAACAATTTTTGGTCTGACATGCACTTACGAAATGTTGCGTAATTTCGTAACCGCGTACCCGGGCGTCGTAAATTTGGTCTTAAAAGTATTAACTCTGCGAGTGGCGCGGTAAAAAAAATTGTGCGCCGGAATGATCGCAGAAAATGTTGAGGGGGGGGGGGTTGATTCAACCCCCCCCCCCGGCCTGTTTAGGGTTAAAATACTAATTCTTCCATACTTTCAATGTTTTTTTTTCAATTATCAACCAGAATTGTTTAAATGCTTTAGGACAGATATTTTGGAGCACATTTAGTTTTCATTTGCATCTTGATCAAGAACTGTGTATATTCAGTGATGTTTCCATATGAAGCAGAATTTTTTTAAATCTAAGTGTAGGAATAATTTTCATGCATAGAACAGCCACTTACTTGATGATATTCCACGCAACATGCTAGAAACTTGCTCATGCTCTGTTCCACCAGTTGCCTGTACTCCCCCTGGGATACTTCCCCTCCGCCAACCCTCTGTTGTATCTCTGTTTCCACGACGATGGACGCATCCTGACGCAGAACCAAAGGGTCGGGTAGATCAACATCCATCAGACTTCCGAGATCTGAGCCAGTTGAACGGCTGTATGTCTGTAGACGTCAAAAGAGATTTAACAACATTACTACAAATAGCTTTTGCATGAGGTGAATAGAGCGTCTCTCCTTTAATTCAAACTGTATGTGATAGCACTGCGCGAACAGGCATATTTGCTATTTTTTGTTTTAATAATAATAATAATAATAATAATTGCCTTAAGTGATATCATGAACACTGTGAAAAACATCTAGCCTTTTCCTAAGTGCATCCTTGAAAATGTGGAAAGAATTGTTAAAATAAGCAAAATCTATCTAGCCAAGGTGGTATATTATGCAAATAACGCACATTTATGAGTGTGTTATGGCCATGCAGCGCACTCAGGGATATTTGCATGTTATTGCGAAGACCCGAGATGCCTGCATTGCCACTAAAATCTCACACATTTTTAATTGTGCATTGTTTGTTTTATAAAATGATTTGGCAGTATGAATTTGTAGTGGAAAGGTTGTTTGTATCCCTCCAGATTTTCAAGAATCGTACAGATGTAGAGGTCACACATTCTTTCTAGCATAACATCACAGATGACTCAAGTATGCGCGCCTAAGTAAGCGCCGGCAGCATGCCTTTCTCCATTGAAAGAATGCGTATTTCAGATGGCATCTCAATTTTTGCACGTTATGGGGAAAATGATGCACCCAACATGCTGCCCGAAAAATTCACAGCTCGGAGGTTGCATAGAATTAAAGCATGAACATGTGACTTGCATACGCACTCACTATAGGCTACATCCTTGAACCTGTTTTATAAAATCAATCATATATGAAACATTTTGGACCGAATTTACAAAGGTGGTTTTTAATACCATCGGTTGAACCCATGGTTTATGTAGATGTCCTGTATAAATTACCCTTACTTACTGCGTATATTTAAGAAATGTCCAATGCTGATGCGCGCTTTTGTCACAGTGCGCCAAATTGACGCCTGTTGCCTGATTATCCACGCTATTTTATTCATGAGTCCACTGTTCTGAATTAATGAGTCCACTCTTCAGTAATTAACCATGGCAACAGGCGTCAATTTCGCGCACTATGACAAAAGCGCGCATCAGCATTGGACATTTTTAATATACGCGGTATATAAGCGTAATTCATACAGGAAATCTGCATAAACCATGGACTCAACCGATGGTATTAAAAACCACCTTTGTGAATTCGGACCATCGTTTAAAGGTCAAGTCCACCTCACAAAAATTTTGTTTTGAATAAATAGAGAAAAATCAAACTAGCAAAATGCTGAAAATTTCATCAAAATTGGATGTAAAATAAGAAAGTTATGACATTTTAAAGTTTTGCTTATTTTTCACAAAACAGGGATATGCACAACTCAAATGAGACAGTCGATGATGTCCCTCACTATTTCTTCTTTTTTTTATTGTTTGAATTATACAATATTTTATTTTTTAAAGATTTGACAATAAGGACCAACTTGACTGAATCATATAGTATTACACGATGCTCATTCCCATTGTTCAAAGAGGAATTAATCATTGTTGCACTTGACAATGAGGAGAAAAATAGGATATTCCCTACTTTATATAATAAAATTCAAAAGAAATAGTGAGTGGATGACATCATCAGTCTCCTCATTTGCATACCCAACAGGATGTGCATATAATTGTTATGCGAAATTAAGCAAAACTTAAAAATGTCATAACTTTCTTATTTTACATCCGACAGTGTTATACTTGTTGGATTTTTCTCTTTTTATTCAAATCAACTTCTTGTTGGGTGGACTTGTCCTTTAAGTCAAATCGGTCATAGTGGCTGACCTCATATGTTTGAAGTGTTGTACAATGGGCGTATGGTACTTACATGAAGAGCTTTGAGAATGGTTTGAACCGAAAACCTTCCAGGCTTAAAGATGTGATCCAAATAGGCTTCCTGATATCATATGGGAGATGGCAGAGAGAGGAAGAGAGAGATGGAGAGAGATGAGAGATAGGGAGAGAAGGAGAGAGAATATATCAGAAACACCACTTGATATCACAATCATGACACTGTGCCAATGGTCAACTTGGCAGAGAGAGGGCCAGAAGCCTTTCAATAAATTCAAATTGGGCAATTACGCTGGATCCTGAAAAAAAAGGGAAACTTCAATTTACAGCTGGTACATAGCCAATCACAGCTCACCGTTTAGCATCCATGGTCTCTTTTGGTTTTATTACATATTGTTTCGCTCTACAGTTCTAGTCAGTGATGCAATTTTACTCCGATGAGTGCATGTCGACAGCTTCAGTATTTCCGTTTTAAAGGCTATTTCAGGAGACTTGAATTCTAAGTTACTTTTCCCAGCATAGGAAATTATTCATATCTTATTTTCATCGTAATAGATTCTAAGCTTTCATCTCAATTTCAATAGCTAATAATATGATATAAAAAGATCACTAACAGAGGTGTACAGCAAGTCAATGTTAAAATAACATTGCACAGCACAGACTTCCAGTTATTTGTGCATTTATTTGCATTATCATATTGTGTTCAGATTTTTGAAGTCGGATTGTGTTCTTAGTTATGAGGATTATTTCAATTTACACACATGATTATCGACCCGTTATATTTAAGTTGTGTATTCCCCGATTATCTCTTTGTTCGTACGTATCATTAATTTTTCGTAATGGTGTTTTCACTTTCAGTTCCTTCGTTGTTCTTGATTTACAGAGATATCTTGTATTCTTTTTTCCCCTTCTTTCTTAGCGCTTTGAAACTTTCGTATAAATCGCTTTATAAATTTTGTATATTATTATTATTATTAATATTATTTAATAATACAAGTTCAAATACCATCACATTAATTATCATGCAAGACTTGTAAATCGACAACTAGAAAAGGCCAGGTGTAAGCATATATTGACATTTTTTCAAAAGAATACTTTACTGAACAGAACATTGGGAAGGCACTACATTTTCATACTTCTATACATGTTTTATTACAATATATTTCAGGCTTACCCGAGGGTCAAGAAATGATGGAACTTGGACACTGGTCAGCTGGTCAGTTTCCAGGTATACAGGTAGCCATCCTTCCGTTCTTTGCCTGTATGAACATTAACAAATCAACAACTCTATTGAACAGAACCTACTTTGCCTTTTTGTATGCAACCCCATGAATGGTAAAATGTGGGCAATTCAAGGCCCTGTCTAACAAATAGTTACGATTGATCCAATCAATTGTAAGTCTATGGAACATTAACAAATCAACAACTCTCAATGTTTGTTTACATAATGAACAGACCCTACTTTGCCTGCTGTATGCAACCCCATGGGTGATAAAATGTGGGCAATTCAGTCATCAATCTTTTTGTACATGTACATTCTGGGCACCGCTTTACAAAGTGTTACAATTGATCTGATCAACCGTAAATATGGAAAGTCAACAATATCAATATCTAAAATGCATGTTTGTTCAAAATATTTTCTAAATATCAGTTCAGTTCAGTTTGGTTATTTTCATATCTCACAAAATATCAAATACAATGTAACGTCTATCAAAAGACAGTAAATCATTAATGATAAAATAATATAATACATTAGTAACATCACCATTATTCATAATAAATAAGACAAATGTTATACAATCAAACGTTCAATTTGGAGACAGACATACTGTATCAATAAGATGAGAATATGAAGGGCAAACTATTTAAAAAGCAGAGCTTGTAATTTATAGTTTCCCTATTAATAAAATTATAAGAAATTGTCAACTTGTTTTAATATCAATATGTTACAAGAAAAGAAAGAGAAAAAATATTTCCTAAAAAAACGAGAGAAAGAAGAAAAAAAATATGCTGTTTAATCATACGTTCATTGCTTTCTTGGAAAGTGAGGCTGCTTCTCTGTGTTTACAAAGGATATTGTGCAAATTTCCAGTAGAAAAAAAATTACATTGTTGGATTTCCATACATTTGAGGTTGATCGGATCAATCATATCTCTTTGCAAGATGGGGACCCTGATCCCCATTTATTCTCAATTTTTACTTCACTTCAAGAACTACTCAAACCTTGATAACTTCAGAGTATTACACCTTTTCAGACGAAGAACAACGCAGATATGAACCATGAAGTCAGTATCAATAACTTATAAAAAGGTCCCCTGGATTGTATAACTCCACACCTGCCAACCTTAACTAATTAGCAGCTCTGTAACTTACATTGGCTTTTTAAAGGAAGCCCTTCATCCCAACATAATAATATCTTACTTTGAATAGCATGTACTCTTCACCACAGTGCGACCATCAGGTAAACCCCACATTGCAACGACATGGGAGCTCGTCATTGTGAAGTCAACCAGTGTTTGACCTTTGACATCGTCTAACGTGGTCACATGGTACAGACGGCATTGTCCGTCCTGCCATCGCTGCTCCAGTATCAGAAACTATAAAGAGAATGG